>NC_091298.1:26688577-26767499 GCF_038502225.1 Cherax quadricarinatus
TCGAACCTTAGAACAAGATACGCAGAGATCTGTGTTTGTATATATATATATATATATATATATATATATATATATATATATATATATATATATATATATATATATATATATAAACAAGTCGACCGTATCCCATCAAGGCAAGATGAGCCACAACAGAAAGAAAATCCCCAAAAAGAAAATACTTAAATCATTCAACACTTTCACCTCACTCACACAATCACTGTTTTTGCAAAGGTGCTCAGAATACAACAGTTTAGAAGCATATACCTATAAAGATACACAACATATCCCTCCAAACTGCCAATATCCCAAATCCCTCCTTTAGAGTGCTGGCATTGTACTTCTCATTTCCAGAACTCAAGTCCGACTATGTAAAAATAGCCGGTTTCCCTGAATTCCTTAACTAAATATTACCCTGCTCACACTCCAACAGATCGTCAGGTCCCAAATACCATTCGTCTCCATTCACTCCTGTCGAATACGCTCATGCACGCCTGCTGGAAGTCCAAGCCCATCGCCCACAAAACCTCACTTACCCCTTCCTTCTAACCTTTTCGAGGACGACCCCTACCCCGCTTTCCTTCCCCTACAGATTTATACGCTCTCCATGTCATTCTACTTTGATCCATTCTCTCTAAATGACCAAACCACCTCAACAACCCCTCTTCTGCCCTCTGACTAATACTTTTATTAAATCCACACCTTCTCCTAATTTCCACTCTCCGAATTTTCTGCACAATATTTACACCACACATTGCCCCTAGACAGGACATCTCCACTGCCTCCAACCGTCTCCTCGCTGCTGTATTCACAACCCAAGCTTCACACCCATATAAGAGTGTTGGTACTACTATATTTTCATACATTCCCTTCTATGCCTCCATAGATAACGTTTTTTGTCTCCACGTATACCTCAACGCACCACTCACCTTTTTTCCCTCATCAATTCTATGATTAACCTCATCCTTCATAAATCCATCCGCCGACACGTCAACTCGCAAGTATCTGAAAACTTTCACTTCTTCCATACTCCTCTTCCCCAATTTGATATCCAATTTTTATCTAAATCATTTGATACCCTCATCACCTTACTATTTTCTATGTTCACTTTCAACTTTCTACCTTTACACACTCTCCCAAACTCATCCAGTAACCTTTGCAATTTTTCTTCAGAATCTCCCACGAGCACAGTATCATCAGCAAAAAACAACTGTGCCAATTCCCATTTTGTATTTGATTCCCCATAATTTAATACCACCCCTCTCCCGAACGCCCTAGCATTTACTTCTTTTACAACCCCATTTTTAAATATATTAAACAACCATGGTGACATTACACATCCCTGTCTAAGACCTACTTTTACCGGGAAGTAGTCTCCTTCTCTTCTACACACCCTAACCTGAGCCTCACTATCCTCATAAAAACTCTTAACAGCATTTAGTAACTTACCACCTATTCCATATACTTGCAACATCTGCCACATTGCTCCCCTATCCACTCTATCATATGCCTTTTCTAAATCCATAAATGCAATAAAAACTTCCCTACCTTTATCTAAATACTGTTCATATATATGCTTCAATGTTAACACTTGATCTACACATCCCCTACCCACTCTGAAACCTTGCTCATTCACAATCCTGCATTCTGTCTTACCTCTTATTCTTTCAATTATAACCATACTGTACACTTTTCCTGGTACACTCAGTAAACTTATTCCTCTATAATTTTTACAATCTCTTTTGTCCCCCTTCCCTTTATATAAAGGGACTATACATGCTCTCTGCCAATCCCTAGGTACCTTCCCTCTTTCATACATTTATTAAACAAAAATACCAACCTCTCCAACACTATATCCTT
Organism: Cherax quadricarinatus; assembly: GCF_038502225.1. NCBI lineage: Eukaryota > Metazoa > Arthropoda > Malacostraca > Decapoda > Parastacidae > Cherax > Cherax quadricarinatus. The sequence continues at coordinate 26,690,438 of NC_091298.1, forward strand.
CCCCCCTGCTTTTAACATTTCTGTCATGATCCCGTCAGTTCCAGCTGCTTTACCCCCTTTCATTCTGCATAATGCCTCATGCACCTCCCCCACACTGTTCTTCTTCACTCCTAAAAGATGGTATACCTCCCTGGCCAGTGCGTGAAATTACCGCTTCCCTTTCTTCGTCGACATTTAAAAGTTCCTCAAAATATTCTCGCCATCTACCCAGAACCTCCATCTCCCCATATACTAACTTCCCTACTCTGTTTTTAACTGACAAATCCATTCATTCTCTAGGCTATCTTAACTTGTTTAACCCACTCCAAAATTTTTTTGTATTTTCGTTAAAATTTCTTTACAGTGCTTCTCCCTCTCTATCATCTGGTCTCCTTTTGCACTCTCTCACAACTCTCTTCACCTTTCTTTTACTCTCCATATACTCTACTCTTCTTATAACACTTCTGCTTTGTAAAACCTCTCATAAGCTACCTTTTTCTCTTTTATCACACCCTTTACTTCATCATTCCACCAATCACTCCTCTTTCCTCCTGCACCCACCCTCCTATAACCACAAACTTCTGCCCCACATTCTAATACTGCATTTTTAAAACTATTCCAACCCTCTTCAACCCCCCCCCCCCACTACTAATACTTGCACCAGCCCATCTTTCTGCCAATAGTTGCTTATATCTCACCCGAACTACCTCCTCCCTTAGTTTATACACTTTCACCTCCCTCTTGCTTGTTGCCATTTTCCTCTTTTCCCATCTACCTCTTACTCTAACTGTAGCTACAACTAAATAATGATCCGATATATCAGTTGCCCCTCTATAAACGTGTACATCCTGGAGCCTACCCATCAACCTTTTATCCACCAATACATAATCTAACTACTTTCATTACGTACTATATCATACCTTGTATATTTATTTATCCTCTTCTTCATAAAATATGTATTACTACTCCCTCCACAACAATTTTGCCCACTTTAGCATTGAAATCCCCAACCACCATTACTCTCACACTTGGTTCAAAACTCCCCACGCATTCACTCAACATTTCCCCAAATCTCTCTCTCTCCTCTACACTTCTCTCTTCTCCAGGTGCATATACGCTTACTATAACCCACTTTTCACATCCAACCTTTATTTTACTTCACATAATCCTTGAATTAATATATTTATAGTCCCTCTTCTCCTGCCATAACTTATCCTTCAACATTATTGCTACTCCTTCTTTAGCTCTAACTCTATTTGAAACCCCTGACCTAATCCCATTTATTCCTCTCCACTGAAACTCTCCCACCCCTTCAGCTTTGTTTCACTTAAAGCCAGGACATCCAGCTTCTTCTCATTCATAACATCCACAATCATCTCTTTCTTATCATTTGCACATTATATATATATATATATATATATATATATATATATATATATATATATATATATATATATATATACACACACACACACACACACAAATGGGTATAGCATACCATCTTGCAAGACCATCCAGAAGGTCAAGTGTTTACCAATTCCTTCATAACTCATAATAAAAAATTATGTAATGCATTTATATGTTTTATCATCATTATCGTCTTTTCTCCAAATACTACTTACAAGAAAAAAAATCGTCTTTAGTAGTATAAAACACTGAATAACATCGTAAAGAAAGAGTTTATTGCCACAATGACAGGATTTAAATAAGCCTTATACACGTCAGGGAATGTAAAGATGTTCCAGCTTGGTGGTGAAGTCTTAAATGACTTTTTACATTAATCGCTAACCTCCACAGAGTTACTAGAGATCTTTCTCCATTGCTTTTTTTATGAAAGTGACTTCGCTCTTGCCTCTGCTATTACTTTTCTATGCAGGAAGTTGATACTGTTTGTGTTTGGAAGCGCTTGTGTTTGCACTGGGAAATGCTTTTATCAGTATTGGAAGGCAGTTGTGTGTGTTCAGAGATGCTTGTGTTTGTGTTGTGCGTGTTATATTTTATGGTGCAGAGAGGAGCATGTTCTTTAACTGCGTGCAAATATCTATTCTAGTAACTGCATTCATCTATTTGCGTTTGCAGGGACTTAATTCTAAATCTTGAAACCCAAATTGGTACGCCCATAAATTGCTTCATTCTCCTGGTTCATTTGGGTTTCAATCCAAAACTTCCTGTTTTATTTTCTTAAAGTCCTACATAAGCAAAAAAAAATTTTGTATGTCCTCTGGGCTCATTTGAATTTCAAATTATCAATTCCATCCACTCGTTTTATCTATCTCAGTGTTCTTATCAACTTTGTTTACAAATATTTTACTTTTTTTCGTTAATATCTCCTCTGGTTCTCTGGTTTCATAATTAAATTAGGTATTCTCGTACTGTTACCATCATTATGTTGCTTTTTTTTTTAGTTCCTCCTACTATTCTATTTTATTTTCCTCGTGAACCTTGAACGCCTCATTCAATCGACTTAACTTTTTAACACTTGTGTAACGTAGCCAAATTCTTGGAATAATTGGCATGTTCACGTGTCCTATGACCAGAATTACTGAACACATTCCCAGCATCCTGGAATGTCTTCGATAACTCCCACAATCCTCAGTGGCGGAGTTTCAAACTATCACAAACTCTGACAAAAAATACGACGATGGCGGAGTGAAATTTGACAATTTTGTGTAGTGTGAAATATTTAATCTCGTTCAATAACGTTAAATCAATTTCAGTTTATCTCTTCTGAACGGCTTCAGTATTTAATGGCCGCTGCATCATAGGGCCAGGATGGTATCAGTTAAGTTTCGTTTGTGTGCCGGTAAATTTGCTGATGTAAAACAAAGCTTGGAAGCGTTGGAATCCGTACCGTAACTGAGGAATGACTCATCGTATTGGCTTCAAATTTTCATTAATGCTGTCGTTTCCCAAACTCAAGGCTCAAACTGTCATTAGATGGGAAATCTGAAATTTTACTGAAATAATTACAAAACTGAAAATCGATGAAATCAGATTAATTAATCGAGAAAGCCTTCACTGACTGCCTTCAAATACTTACCAAAAAGTGGGCTTTATTAAAACAACTTGCCACTCACTTTGATCTGTGTAAATTTGAATTTTACAATTTTATTAAGTCGACTGTTTCCCATGTAATAACTAGTGAATACCTCATCTGATCAACTTCTGAACCTGAATCTTAAGAAGTATTTTTGTATAAATTTTGAGGTGCGTAGGTGGCAATTTGCCTTTTTTATTGCAATTTTACCAAATTAGGCTTTCCCTTACGGGATGGTCGAGAATGTTAAACAGAATGTAAATGTGAAAAGAAACCAGGAAAAATATAATCCCGCGGATTCATGGCGTAACATTTACATTTGTTTTATCACAAATTTCCGTCCATTACTTAAATACGTCTTATTTGATCAGCTTCAAAATTTCAACGTTTGTGTATCTTAGGCAAGATTCATAGGACTGTTTGCATGCCCTGTGTTACATAGGTCATTCCTATATTTGTTTCCCTGTGAATACTGGAAGCAGGCTTCTTATCAGCCATTTTGTCACTTTTCACCCAAAATATCGTAGTGTGATTTTACCTTATTGCTTTACTTCTCCCCATCCCCTTGATGCTGGTTATTAGCTCTTGATCCAAAGAACTGGACTTATATTTCCCTTACTTGAATCTCAATGCCTCCCATAATACAGGCGCTATATGACCCCTACAAGTTGAGTGCTTTCTGATGCTTATAATATAACAAGTTTTGTTAGATTCTGTTCACTAACTGGAAAATGCATCTTCTGGTCAGCTTTAAACATTTAGTGGTGATGTGTTTTCCTCGAGGGAAACAACATCTTGATGTTATGTTTATCATGTGCCAATATTTTTCATTTAGTTTTTGTGAAATAACTGGAGAATGTCTCTTCTGATCAGAAGTCACAGTACTTGACTATTTTGTTACCATAGGTTAAACTAGTTTAATGTACTTGTAACAACTGTGTGCCTGTGTTATGTACAAGAGGCCTATATAAAACTTACTTTCTTAAAAGCTAGCCAGTCTTTCTTTGAGGAAAGTATGGATTGCTTTTAGCCTGCCTTTTGGTACAAATTGTAAAAATTTATACTGCTTTTCATGACATAATTTCCGAGTGCCGCATCATATTAGATTCAAATTTTCCATGTTCATTACGTGATAATGTAACTTTTTCAGCCTTATTGCGCTTGTGTTAATTTTACGATATTTCTCTTTGAAAGTTGTAAATTAGATTCTCACCATGTAGGTCTTAATGTAGAGTTTTTATTAAAGAAATTTGCATATTAGTTTCCACATGATGACCTACGAATGCCTCTTGTAATTTCCTTCAGATCTTCAACACTAATACTTAATTGAATTATCAACCTATGCCGCAACCTTTACTGTTCTTTTAGCAAGCACTGAGGCACAAGAGACTGGGATTATCAAATACAGGGATACCTTTATTGGATCACACAGCGACCGATATACATCTAGTTATGTAAGAACTAGCTGTTTTTCAGTCTTCGTATCCCAGTCAACTCAGTTCTAGAACCAGCCTTCTAGCAAACTTCTAATCCGTTTTCTTATTCACTGAGAAAAAATCAGACGCCTCTCTTTTTCATAAAATAGCCAATTCAGCGGTGCCAAAATATTGAAGAGGGCTCGGCAAGTGTATAAGGATACAGAGCAAAAGCAGCCACTGGTTTACATGTAATGGACTGACTTTTGTGTTAATTCTCTGATCTCAGCATATTTTTCATGATAGTTGAGATGAGGGTTCCATGCTGGAGCTGCATGCTCCACGGTTATTTGAATATTTTGTTCAAATTCCTTGATTATAGTCCTACATTTGCCAACTTTGCTCACTTTCAGTATTTCTCTGATAGCTCTTCTCTTTGTGAACATTAGGGAAATGAGTTTGTCTAGCCTCCCACCTCATGATTTCTTCCTCATAACTTTGTATTTACCTAGTGTGGTTTCCTAAAGCCACTAGGAAATATTCTAGTAGGCTGTTTTGTTCTGCTTTTAGCATGGTGAACTACGTTTCTGAGTTTTTTCTCATTAGCTTCGCCTCATCTGCAGACACTCACATATACTGTATCCCGGACAGTATTAGTCCAATAACAGGACTTTGTCGCTTTTCTTCATCTTCATACCTATACCTCGCCCTCTGTAAATTTTTACAGATGGATTCTTAAATATTCTTTTATTCATTTGATTACACTCAAAGTCATTTTAGTTTCCTTTAATAAACAACTGAAATGTCTTTTGACAATCTAGGAATGTGCAGTTACCCATTCTGTTCTGGATAAAAAGATTTGTGCTAATTGTGTTTGAATTAGCTTTTGGGAGTGTTTGATTTCTTTATATTGGAATGCCATTGTGATAGTGTGTTACTAATGGAAATTGTGTTAATACTGGGAGGTCCTTGTGTTACTGCTGATGTGAGTGTTGCAAGCCAGGGCTTTTTTAAATCAAACATATTACTCAGCTTTAAAGAAAGTATTAGCTAAAGATGGATTTGTTCATTCATTAATGGGAAGAGGACACTGGAGTTTGGCTTGGGAGGGTATCAGAGAGAGGTGAGCTACCTTTTGTGAGGACGTGACGGTGAGTGGATTGAGGTGAGACTGTGTTCCCACATTAATATTAAGGGAACTTCGAGTGTTTTGCATAGAGTTGCACTTTCAAATTTTAACTGAGTAACTACCTCTACCAGTATACAGAGAATCCCGTGTCAATAACAAGAGTTTAAGTATATAATACCTTGTAAGTTATCTCTAACTAAATGATATAAATAACCAGCTTTATCCTGGCCTGCAACATCACACTGAGCCGGTTGCTTCATTCTGTATTTAAAATGTGTTCCATTTTCAAGTGTTGCAAGACTAATCTCTCCTAACATTTTGTATCAAAGACCTCTTGCACTATGGACTACCCTTGCAACAAAACTGATTGCATGTCTCCACTGATGCTAGAGATGAGAGGTCAATGTTAGCACCACTTACTACATATATTGTGTACAGTGATCCGAATGATCTTTTAATAAGATTCATGAATACTTTTCCTAAATGTTCCTACCAGCTTGTTTCATGTCTTCTTGATTTTGTTATCCGTCAATACGTTCTTGTTGTGGAAATAAATGGTATAAAATACCGACACAATGGCAATATAAACACAAATGCAGTATAATGTGATCCTTTATTGACTACGTTTCGCCCACACAGTGGGCTTTTTCAAGTCACAAACAGAACTACCTGGGGTGGAAGGAACGCGAGTATTTATAGTCCGGCTGAGGTCAGGTGAAGAATGCTGCATCTGATGATGTACCGAGTTGGGTTGTAGAGTCTAAAAACTTGGGTAGCTTGGAAAGGAGACTGGACAAGTTTGTGAGCAGACCTTCTACAGTGTTCTTATGTGGGATAGCGATGAAGAAGTTTCTTGGCAAGTGGTTCTGCTATGTTATAGAAGCCACTATTCTGGTTGAAGTTGTCGGATATAGAAATAAGTGATGATTCCAGGATTCTTCGGTATTGAGTGTTGTCTTCTGTGGCGATAAGTCTTGAGTTTCTGTAGTTTATCAAGTGGTTGTGTGAATTACGGTGTTGTACGCAGGCATTCCTTGTGTCGTCAGACCTGCTTGCGTATTGGTGTTCTGAAATACGTGTTTGGAGGTCCCTTGATGTTTCGCTCAATACCGAAGAATCCTGGAATCATCACTTATTTCTATATCCGACAACTTCAACCAGAATAGTGGCTTCTATAACATAGCAGAACCACTTGCCAAGAAACTTCTTCATCGCTATCCCACATAAGAACACTGTAGAAGGTCTGCTCACAAACTTGTCCAGTCTCCTTTCCAAGCTACCCAAGTTTTTAGACTCTACAACCCAACTCGGTACATCATCAGATGCAGCATTCTTCACCTGACCTCAGCCGGACTATAAATACTCGCGTTCCTTCCACCCCAGGTAGTTCTGTTTGTGACTTGAAAAAGCCCACTGTGTGGGCGAAACGTAGTCAATAAAGGATCACATTATACTGCATTTGTGTTTATATTGCCACGTTCTTGTTGTGTTTTTGGAGATTATATTAGGCCACATTTTGTTTCTTGTGTTTTTGATGATTGTGTTGGTCCACATATTTTTGCTTGTGTTTTTAATAAATGTGTTGGTCGACATCATCTTGTTACTTGTGCTTTTGATAATTGCGTTGCTCTTGTTTATTGACAATTGTGGTCCATATTTAATTGCTTGTGTTTCGGATGATTGCAATAGTTCATACTTTCTTGTTGCTTGACTTTCTGATCATTGTGGTTAATACTTTCTCGATGTTTGTATTTCTGTTGACTGTGTTGGTCCATACCTTCTTGTTACTTGCTTTAGTTGATCTTTCTTGTCATTTTTGTTATTAATAGATTTTTACGATACTATATCGCTGGCCCACAATATGTACTACAACTATTGCTGATGTCACAACAACTGTGAATATATCTGTTGGTCTATAGCACTTGTAGAAACCTGTGTTACACATTTTCTGCTTAAACGTACCTCTGCTGACCCAAACTTGGTGTGAATAATTATGTTGTCTTATAACAGTTCGAGTCCGTCCGCTGGTTTTAATGGGAGTAACAGTGTTGGTTTACAGTACTTCTGAATGTCCAGATGATACCTGTATAAATTAGAACACAGGTGTAACAAATCATCTGTATCATTTTAACTATATATAAAATATAAATATTTAATTTATTGGAAGACAGGGGCCGACACTAGGTAACCGGCAGGCGTGAAAATTATGCCATTTTATTTAATGAAAGTACATTGGCATATAATTGACCATTTACATTTAAACTGGAGCAGGACATGTAAAGCGTGGAAATGAGTGTCCAATTGTAGCAACTCAATACTTACAAAATAAATACAAAATAAAAATTTATGTTTTTAAGCCTGTTGACACAGCCACCAGACAAGTCAAGCCTGTTGAGACAGCCACCAGACAAGTCAAGCCTGTTGACACAGCCACCAGACAAGTCAAGCCTGTTGACACAGCCACCAGACAAGTCAAGCCTGTTGACACAGTCACCAGACAAGTCAAGCCTGTTGACACAGTCACCAGACAAGTCAAGCCTGTTGACACAGCCACCAGACAAGTCAAGCCTGTTGACACAGCCACCAGACAAGTCAAGCCTGTTGACACAGCCACCAGACAAGTCAAGCCTGTTGACACAGCCACCAGACAAGTCAAGCCTGTTGACACAGCCACCAGACAAGTCAAGCCTGTTGACACAGCCACCAGACAAGTCAAGCCTGTTGACACAGCCACCAGACAAGTCAAGCCTGTTGACACAGCCACCAGACAAGTCAAGCCTGTTGACACAGCCACCAGACAAGTCAAGCCTGTTGACACAGCCACCAGACAAGTCAAGCCTGTTGACACAGCCACCAGACAAGTCAAGCCTGTTGACACAGCCACCAGACAAGTCAAGCCTGTTGACACAGCCACCAGACAAGTCAAGCCTGTTGACACAGCCACCAGACAAGTCAAGCCTGTTGACACAGCCACCAGACAAGTCAAGCCTGTTGACACAGCCACCAGACAAGTCAAGCCTGTTGACACAGCCACCAGACAAGTCAAGCCTGTTGACACAGCCACCAGACAAGTCAAGCCTGTTGACAGCCACCAGACAAGTCAAGCCTGTTGACACAGCCACCAGACAAGTCAAGCCTGTTGACACAGCCACCAGACAAGTCAAGCCTGTTGACACAGCCACCAGACAAGTCAAGCCTGTTGACACAGCCACCAGACAAGTCAAGCCTGTTGACACAGTCACCAGACAAGTCAAGCCTGTTGACACAGTCACCAGACAAGTCAAGCCTGTTGACACAGTCACCAGACAAGTCAAGCCTGTTTACACAGTCACCAGACAAGTCAAGCCTGTTGACACAGTCACCAGACAAGTCAAGCCTGTTGACACAGTCACCAGACAAGTCAAGCCTGTTGACACAGTCACCAGACAAGTCAAGCCTGTTGACACAGTCACCAGACAAGTCAAGCCTGTTGACACAGTCACCAGACAAGTCAAGCCTGTTGACACAGCCACCAGACAAGTCAAGCCTGTTGACACAGCCACCAGACAAGTCAAGCCTGTTGACACAGCCACCAGACAAGTCAAGCCTGTTGACATAGTCACCAGACAAGTCAAGCCTGTTGACACAGTATATAATACTGCCCAGGCTTCTGTTGTTGGTGCGGTTGCTGTTGTGTTTGTTGTTGATACTGCGCGTGTTGCTGTTATTTTACTTGTTTCACTAGCTGTTCTTGTTGCTGTTGATGTTTTCACTGTTACTCCTGTTGCTGTTATTGTCACTGCTGTTCTTGTTGCTATTGATGTTTTCACTGTTACTCTTGTTTTCACTGCTGTTCTTGTTGCTGATGTTTATGGTTTCACTGCTGCTCTCGTTAATCTTTTCATTGCTAATCTAGCTATTATTGTTGTTTTGGTTGCTGCTGTTGTTACAGACATTTTGGCTGCTGCTCCTGCTGGTTTAGCTGTTTCTGTTATTATTATTTTTTGCTTTTGCTGATTCTCGTATCCTCATGTTATCTCTGTTGTAGCTATTAATCTGATATTTCTCTTTTATATTTCTTTCTTCTTTGTTTCACCTGTCCATCCTTAATAACGTTCTGTGCACCTGTCTTTTCCTTATAATTTCTCTCTCTCTCTCTCTCTCTCTCTCTCTCTCTCTCTCGCACTCCCATTTCAGCTTGATATTTTTCTCTATCAACCCTTCTACTAGTCTCACCTATCAGATTCTCCCTCTTCGTGTCATCTCACTCTTAAACTGTATCTCTCTCTCTCTCACTTCATCTCTTCTCACCTTTCAGTTTTTACCTCTCTTTTTCACCGCTGTACTTTACCTTTTCTTCTCACCTTTCTTATCGCTCCGACTCACGCTTACCTTCCCTACTTCTCACCCCCCTCCCTCCCTCCCTCTCTCTCTCTCATTCTCTTTCATTCCTTGTTTTCATCTTTTTCTCTTTGGATGATGAGGAATAAATTTCGAAAGTAACTAATATATTCCTCTTATGGGACTCATTATATTAGTATCAGATGAAGCAGTCTCAGACACCCCTTGGAGAGGTATTCTTACCCCGGGGGAAGCAATAACGGTAAATAAAAAAAAAAACACTAAGAGGGAAAAATGCAGGGAAAAAGACTAGATTACATAGATTTTTTTAACTGGTTATCTTCTTTTATGGAGCCTCAGTCTTTTAACCTCTGTCAGAGGCAAGACAAGTTCATCATATTTAGTAATTATCAATGTGAAGCGTTAAACTCATGTGGATCAGTCAGCGGAAGGAGCTGTAGAGGCTCGACCTTCCGTTTGTTAGGTGAGACACACGTTACCTGTACTATCCTGGCTCTCTAGAAAATTTTGGGATAAGTGAGTTATACTGTAGAGCTGCAGTCACCTCGTGAGTTTTATATATAAGACTGTTACATGACCCATGTGGGTTTAGTTTCTTTAACATACTTTACTGTATACAAGGTTGTCCGGTGAGTCACAGGTCAATATAAATAGAAGAAATACTACTTTAAGAGACAAGATAAACTTGTAAAGTCGTTGATGGAGCTCCACCAATCTCGCTGTGAAAGCTGTGTACTGCACGACACTGACAAATTGTGGATAAAGATACGTGAGCAAAACATTTAGGATATTTTATCAAGAGAAATGTTTGGGCCCTGGGACCGTGTTCACTTAATGTATTCACTTGAGCGAGGGTAAATATTCAAGAATTTTAGACCAACGTCGGAAGCATGATGTCAGGACGACACGAGGTAAATATGTTTACACACTCGGAGAGTCCAGTGGCTACGTTCACACATGTTCACATGTGGATACTAGCCAGTATGAACCATCATCGACACAAGAATACAGTGCTTATAGTAAAGGCTGTATGCAAGAAAAGATATGGTTTAATTATATGAAAAGACATATCACGAAAGTAAATATGAAAATTGTAGATGAATGGTTCACAGAACCGACACGTTGATAAATTAGGCACATGTGCAACTCTTGGGTATATTTATTGAGGAAACGTTTCGCCACACAGTGGCTTCATCAGTCCATACACAGAAGCTAGAAGAACAGGAGGAGAATGAGGTAATCAGTCCCTCAGCCTTGAGTCGATATGGTCAGTCCATCAATCTTGAATAGAATACGGCATATGAGCGGAGAAGCAGCTTATAAACCGTAGGCAAGAGTGGTGCAGCAGACGTAGGTGGTGTCACATTTGCCCAATGTGGAAGTAGGTCGTGCCCAAGGGTTAGGAAAGCGAAGAATTCCCAAGAATTAAGATCCCAAGAAGTTGCAGTGTCTGACAGGTCACATGTGACGCCGTCACATGTGTGTTCACGATAACACAGCTGTAACGACTGTTTCACAGCTGTCAACTCTCCAATATGAGGCCACTGATTCGTTTTCCAGTACTCCATACTCAAATACTCTTAATACAATATTGAATTTAATAAAGATATATAATCATTTGGAATAACATCCTGAAAACTATCTTGTTTAATTAACGATCAATGAATGAAAATAAAACGATATTTTAATTACCAACAAAATATTAAATAGATTGTTTTATCAGTAAATGAAAGAGCATGAAGATAAATTACCAAGAAAATAACTTACTATATCAAATATTACCCAAAGAGAAAACAACAAGAAAAGGCTTCGTACTTGTTGCATAACAAATTCTGATATCCCAAACCAATGAAAGACCAAAACAAACACAAGAGTAAGAAACTTTGAGAAGACCAGTGGAAATATTAAAATATTTATCATTACAAACTCTGAAAATAAATGTGGAATAGATTTAAGACTGAAATACTTTGGAGACAAATAATGCCATACAAATTAAAAAAACAAAACAAGAAAAGCAATACCAATCTGAATGATAACCAAGTTAATAATGCTCATTTTGTAAAAGCTTCAGTTGTGTCAAAAATCCAGTCACCTGAAAATTCTCCTCTAACTCTGAATGTTAAACAGTGAAAGACAATTTTTTTTTATATTCTGCACCAAAACTAGCGTGATTATGTAAGAAGAAGGATTTAAATTACCCAGCCTATCTAAGAATTTGCATAAGTATATTTTCATGCACAGATAACCCGCACATAGGAGAGAGAAGCTTACAACAGCGTTTCGGTCCGACTTGGACCTTTTACAAAGTGACACTAACACAAAATATTAGGGGGGGGGGGTTAAGGTTCGTCGGGAAACTGAACAAGTGTTTCCTGACGCAGGTCTTGGTGATGTATTGACCCGCCACTAGAACTTTTGATCATATGACTGAGGCATTCCGCTGTCTCACCAGTCCATCCTTGTAAAACCCTAGGTTATAACCGAATTCCTTATATATGTTATAACTAACACAGAAGAGTGAGGGGGGTATCATACTTCAAGCCTGGACAGGCGGTAAGCAGGTGGTGTGGGACTACACATGTGCATCTACCTTGGCTGATACCTATCTCCAATACACCAGGGAGGAAGGAGGGGCAGCTGCCAGTTTCAGGGAGTCCCAAAAGTCTAGAAAATATGGAGAACTTGCCCATCATTATATCTTTGTTCCCATAGGCTCAGAGACCGTTGGCTCATGGGGAAAGACTGCATCTAAGTTCCTTAAGGAGCTAGGCAAAAAGACTCATCAGGGTAACTAGGGATCCCAGGACAGCTAGTTTTCTGTTCCAGCGACTCAGTGCGGCTGTTCAGAGGGGTAATGCCTGCTGATTTTGGGCACACGCCCCAGCTCTGAGGAGCTGGATGAGATTTTCGCATAATAATCAGTGAAACTCATAGCAGTATGTACTAGACATGTATCTCTCACATCTCATGTACTGTATATGCCATCTTTATATCAACAATGTATCTCTTAAATCTTTTGTACCATATTATGTAATAAAATATACCTATTGGTAAAAAAGAATGAAAAGATGGGGTGGTAGGGAAAGTGGAATATTCAAACGGCTTCAGGAAGAAATCCAAATATTTTTCCTGGAAGCCTTTTTACCCTCTTCTCTGAGGCTATGAGTCCCACAATTTACACCAGAGGTATATATATGTATATATTTGTGCCGATTAGGCAGAACTTGCGATCTTGGCTTAAATAACAACGCTCATCTTGCCATATAAGACAAGCGAAAATTTGTGTATGCAATAATTTCGCCAAAATCATTCTGAACCTAACGAAAAAAATATATTTCACTGTGTTTGTTTAGTATTAAATTATGGTAAACAAATCTAAAATATATTTAGTTGGGTTAGGCTAAAACAAATTGTTCTTGTTATAATAAGGTTAGGTAAGTTTTCTAAGATTCTTTTAATGCAAAATTATAATTTTTTACATTAGCAATAAGGAAAAAAATATATCTTTAAAGGTATAAGAGAAAATTTTAGAAAGGACTTAATTTTAAATGAGTTCTTGCTAATTGACCAGTTTTACATATTCGGCACGATATATATATATATATATATATATATATATATATATATATATATATATATATATATATATATATATATATATATATATATATATATAATAAATATAGGGAGGTACCACCTTTAGACTTAGACTGGGGACCCTCATCCTCAGAGAAGACAATAAACGTACCTCAGGGAAAACTCATGGTTCTCCCCGGAGCTGTTTGAATATTTTCTACTCCTACCACCATATATAGGCGAGGGAGACAGGGACGGTTCTTATTCGCCTTGCCTGTACATGCTGCCTCTCACACTCTTTTGCGTTAGTGAGACTTTGATTCGGTCCGACTTGGACCACAGATAACGTGCGGGTTATTTGTGTATTATTCCAGCCACGGTATTGTGCCTTTTTATTCAATATATTTCTATGTTTTCCCTGGATGAAGTGGAGGGAAAAGGGACGAATCTTCAGGTGTCAAGTGATCCAAGAAATGGAATGAACAATCACTATACGTTAGCAACGGTATAAACATGAGACAGTGCAATGACGTGCAACAGAAAAATGTTAACTCATTAGGTGTCCCCGAAGGACCTCTAAGTGATTTTCAGTTTTTTTTCTTCCTTCAACTTTACCTTTTTATTCCATTCATAACTCGAGGAGTTCTCAGCCGACAGACTTCAAACTTTGAAAAAAATTGTGCCTCTAATTCGACGACGGCAGAGAATAAAATTCATAACTACAGAATGCTTCTTCTTATCGGCTTCTGTATACTACAAGAAGGATGTTAACCCCTAGTTTAGCCTCACTAGATGCAAATTTGAAATCTTATTGATTTTTTTTTAACTTTTAATAGTTAGAATCAGATTCCACTTCTGGAGAAAGACTTTTCTTATTGGCTTCAAACTTTCAATATTGGTGAGGTTTATTAGAAGAATGCTTGGCGATCACTGAGATTTGTTAATTTCTATTTACAATTTTTTTAAATTGTTTCCAATGTACTAACTAGAGAATGCCTCTTCAGATCGGCCTTAAATGCTGAGCAATGGTGTATTTTTTTTTTTTTTTTTTGACAAAAATAAATATTTTTCTTATAGGATTGTAGAATATTTAGATATAATAGTGGAATTAACAGTTGACTCTTCAGCTCGCCAACAAAAATGTTTCGCTACATGTATAACATGACAGACACACGCCCTCGCCTGTTTAAAAGCCAGGAACAAGTCAGTGGTTCAGTTGTAACGGTAGTGACCCCATGCAGCACCATTCGATCGCTCGGCACGAGCAGTCAGGAGACCACTATGGCTCTCATTTCCGATAATTCCTACCTGAGGTTTGGGGGATGGCGAGCGATGCTGCAGTAAGAACAAAAGTGGTAAAACAGTTTTAACATCTCGTCTGAAGAGGACGCAGGAGGGGGAACATCAAGAAAAGAATTATGGTGTGAATGAAGCGTCCAATCTGCCCGCTCAAACTGTCAACAGGAGCGAGGAGCCAAATGATCACTGACATGAAGATCCGGACCACAGACCAAAGTCCAGCACTATAGAAGAAAGGCATAAAGAGATCTATACAGGAAAAGGAACGAGTGCGAGGTTCTAAATGTGTAGAGGGTGCCAGTATTTAAAGCATGGGTGAGGGTCTCACTGTGAGTCACACTGAGACCTTCCCCAGAGAAAATGATGAGCATTAAAATCACTCAGTAATAGGAGCAGCAAAAAGAAGAAATGAGAAAACAAATGTCAGGGATAGATAGTGGGCAAAAAGAGGAGGATGCAAAGAGCAGACCGTGCACTACTAGCCCGTATATATTCGGGCCACAATATAATAAGGCGAAATACGAACGGAAAATCGTGAGTAAGGAATATCATTGGACACAAGTGCACATTCGTTAAATGTCTCATCTGGGGAAAAAGATCTAGCGCTTACAATAAAATAGCCTGCGATAGGAAAGCCGACAGAATAATGTAATTTTGGTTCTTTTAAATAGATACAACCAGGAAAAAACTGGGAGGGCAATACTGAACTCCCCTGATTTTTCCGGTAACCTCTGATACACTGCAAGAAAGTCATTATCAGAAAAATGTAAGACAACGGCAAGAGAAGGTAGGCGGTGGCTTTGGGCTAGGGTGGTTAGTCAAATCCATATGTGGTAATAGTAGAGAGGTAGAAATAAGCAATGTGTGAATAGTCCTACAAGAAAGAGGATGGTTAGCAGGAGTAAGGGGTTGCGGAGAGTGAGGATTTGGAGGTAAAGGAAGCGGGTTGGTGTCCATCGCAGGTTTTACCTCCTCAGTAAATATCGTTATGGCCTTAAGAGTTTCTGAAGACAAGGAAGTAGCAGGAAGCGTGACGCATTAGTCGGAAGAAGCAGGTGGAACAGAGGGCGAAGAGATATTGGCAGCTGTCATAATTGCAGGAGACAGAGAGAGGCAAGGGGTGTCCTGGAAGGAAGGAATCAGGGTAGAGACAGAAGTAGTTCCCGTAATTGGGGTGGATGAATGTCCACAACTCTGACAAACGTAAAAGGAAAGGGGTAAGACACAAGGAAAAGGAAAGTTAATTATGGAGAAGAGGAGGGTTGGAAAGGTGTTTTTGGTGACTAGAGCAGTTTTGGGTCTTTGAGGAAGAGATGAAGGCCCACCCGGGAAAGGCTCTATGGGAAGAAAAACATGGTAGGTGAGGGAATATGAAGTACATGGGTGACTGTGGAAGGTACAACAGGGACCTGAGGGAGCCCAGCCGCTCAGAAGGCGAGTCATGGAATCCTTCCCTGAAAACGGAGGTGAGTCACTGCCTTAACATATGAAAGGCTCTCCATTTCCTCCAGACAACTGATTTCACGTTCTTTCAAGTGAACAAGGCATCTGCGGGAATATGCAGCGTAAGCTTCACTGTGGTTAATGCAAATGTGAGGCAGTGTACGGGATGGATTATTATGAAATGTTGCAACGCAGACAGAGCATTCTTGTCGGTGATCTACAATTCTTGGCTGCGCGACTAAAGCACCAGCTATGTCTGCGTTGCTGAAGTGTAGAGAACAACTCCCACACCTTTAAGCGTTGGGCCGTTATGTAAACGGAAGCTGGAAACTCCTGGCAGTCAAATATTAGTTTAGCAATGTTGCTAGGATAAAGTCTCCGACCCTGGGCAAGATAGACACAAGTTTCCACTTTGGTTATTGGGAGGTTTAGGTGCTCACTTCCTCCTGAATGTCCGGGCCGCACTGCAGAGTCTTGATGGATAATGAAAGGTATGTAGGATACATAAATAACCCACACATAGAAGAGAGGAGCTTACGACGACGTTTCGGTCCGACTTGAACCATTTACAAAGTCACACTAACCATAAGTGGAGCAGGACGGCTGTTTATAGGCAGGAAGAGGTAGTGGTGGTAGTGGTGGTGGTAGTAGTAGTAGTAGTAGTAGTAGTAGTAGTAGTAGTGGTGGTGGTGGTGGTGGTGGTGGGGAACTAAGGAGGAGGAGCCAGTCAAATATAAAGAAAGGGGAGCTCTGCAAGAGAGCTAGTTGCCCACAGAGGGGAGAGCAAGTGCACAGAGGTAGGGGGAAGGGGAAGTGATGAAATAAATAATGAAGGAACAGAAACACGCGACAGAAGACAAAAAAAAAAGAAAAAAAAGGAAAGGGGAAGAGGCCTTCCTCTCCCACTACATTGTAAAATGCTCCAAGCTTCAGAACACCCGTGACTTAACCTGATTCCTCATTTTTTCTTCTTCTCCCTCTTCCCCTTTCCTCTTTTTTTTTTTTGTCTTTCTTCTGTCGCGTGTTTCTGTTCCTTCATTATTTATTTCATCACTTCCCCTTCCCCCCACCCCTGTGCACTTGCTCTCCCTCTGTGGGCACCTATCTCCCTTGCAGTGCTCCCCTTTCTTTATATTTGACTGACTCCTCCTCCATAGTTCCCCACTACTACTTCTACTTCTACTACCACCACCACTACCTCTTCCTGCCTATATATAGCCGTCCTGCTCCACTTCTGGTCGACAGGATAGCCATCTGGGAACAAAAATGGAGGATCAAAACCAATGCAGCTAAATCCAGCATTACATATTTTAACTACAGGAAACGTGATCCTCCATTACCTGCAGAGTTCAGAACAGCTGACACCCGCACTTACATCCCCATCACACAATCTGTCACTGTCCTTGGCGTTAATCTTGACTACCTTCTTCGCTTACACGGACACATTCACTCAAGGCATGCAATAGCTAGTAAGGCCCTTGCGGGCCTCTACAAGCTGAAACATGCCTCCCAACGCATCAAACTATACCTCTACAAATCCCTAATACGTCCTCTGATAACTTACTCTCCTCTAGCCCTCTCTCTTGCAGCTAAAACGAACTTACTTAAACTGCAGCGTGTCCAGAACAAGGCGCTGCGCTGGGTGCTTGATGTCAGATGGGAAGACTTCGCCACAAGCGAGTCTCTCCATGCCCAATTAGACATCCCTGCGCTGAATCTGTACTGGAAGACGCTCAGTGACAGACAAACTTGAGACACGACACGACTACTGGACCTCTCTCCTTGACGAAGACATTCGCAGACCCACAAACCAACACAACCTTTTCTACTCCTTGTATGATCCTGCTCCTAACCCTATTTACAAATAACCTTGGATTCTCTGACAGGTACCATTCTCTGACCCACTTTCGCCTTAGCTTTAGGGTTAAGACATGGCTCAATTCTACAAGCCTCTCTAGCGCTAATCTTCGCCTGTTCTGTCCTTCCCCGCTCACCCCAATAGAAGAGCCTGAATTTCTCTTCTCAATATCTGTCCCACGATCGCCTTCGCTGCTGGGTTAAGCCCTGGCTCTATTTCTACGACTAAGAACACTCCTCTCCAGCACTATTCTTCGTCTGTCCCGTCTTCCCCGCTCATCCCATTTGGGATCTTACCTGTACTATCGTTCGTTCGTTCGTACTTCTGGTTAGTGTGACTTTGTAAATGGTCCAAGTCGGACCGAAACGTCGTTTTAAGCTCCTCTTTTCTATGTGCGGGTTATTTGTTTATCGTTCCAGTCACGGTATTGTGCCTTTTTTGTTATTTAAAGGTATGTAGGGTGAGGAGAGCGCCACAGTTAAAACTGCAAAAGGAATATCTGTGTATTGTAACAGGGATGTCATCAATAGATTGGAGGAGGACAGATTGTCAGCTCGCTCAGCGTCCTTCACAACGACAATGCCCATCCCACTCCTCAGGGCATGAAAGAACGTATTTTGACCTACATTCCTCATGTGTGCTTTGCTGATGCCATGGTCAGTGAGGTAAGCGGAAGTCGTGGGCTGAAGAGAAAAGAATTTCGCCTTAGAGTATCTTTGAAATACAAAGTGGAGGGAAATAGGTTTCCAGTTTCGCAGGAGCGAGAAGGAATGTCTGTAATAGCAACTGAATTGTCAAGTATCTGTCGAGGTCGTTTGGATGCTGGCGTCGAGGCAAATTGTTCTGGGACAAGATGGGTGCATAGTTAAGGAAGAGAGATGGTCAGAAGAGTCATCCAGAACTCCGGCACCGGAGTTATGCAACGGTGTTGCCCAAGAACGATACCGGGTTCGTGGGAAGGTTGGGATTAAGTGGCCCGGGAGGAGGCATATCATAAACTGGACTGTCCATGAGCGAGATGTATCTTGGTCGCTGCGCAGTCCCAAATAGGCATCCCCGTACTCCATAAAATTCCAATGCAGCAAAGTATAACTATACGTGATTGCATGTTTCTGTTTATGAATTTCTGTACATACGTGCACATTCAAATGTATATTGTACATGTGTGAATGTATTTATGTGTGCACGTATTCATTTGTGTATTTACGTATTTTGTGTATGTATACGTGTGCAGATTTGTTTATAAGTGTGCATATGTAAATGCATGAATGTGTACAATGCATCTATATATTCTTGTGCCTATATATGTGTGTTGTATTCGTGTGCAGACATAAGAATGTGGATATTTATATATGCATGTTTATGCATTTGCGTATGCGTGTGTGCATATGTACGAGAATATTTGTGTATATATTCATGTGTATATGTATGCATGGATTCATTTATGCAAGCGCATATATTTACATGCATGAACATTTTTGCATATTAAGATGTATGTTTTGCTTTATGTATATATGAGTTAATGTGCAATAAGATCACAGTAAACAGGTGATTTCAGAATATGCAAAACAACCACTCTGAAAGAATAGAGAAATTCCAAGCGCTTTCGTGACTACTCACATTATCAAGGAACTATGAAAGTAAAGCATCCAAGGAAGCTATATAAGGGGTCTGGCCGGCACCTCACTAGGAAAAATCCCCTAGAAACCGTTAACAGCAATTTCAATAAAACAATAAAACTTCTACTGAAAGGCAAAGATGAATTAGTCAAACAATTTACTTCCACTAATCCATCTTTACCTTACATGTATGGACTAATAAAAACACACAAACCAGGGAATCCAGTCAGACCAATTATTAGCTCCATAGGGTCAGTTTCATATAAATTATCCAAATGGCTTGTTGATATTTTGAGCCCTATTGTTGGCAAAATTTCTAACTTTAATGTTAAAAACAACATAGACTTGGTTGATAAATTAAGCTCCTTGACTGACTTAAATGATTTTAACATGGTTAGTTTTGATGTTACTTCCTTGTTTACGAAAGTTCCTGTTGATGATTTATTAAGTTTCTTATCTGAAGAACTCGTTAACTATGATTTACCATTGCCAGTTTCTACTATAACTTTGCATTGTTGATGCAAAATTTGTATTTAATGATAAGTTTTACACTCAGAAGTTTGGTATGGCAATGGGAAATCCTCTTTCACCTGTTCTTAGTAACCTATACATGGAATTTTTTGAAACAAGGTTAAACACAATCCTCCCTAATAGAGCTAAATGGTTCAGATATGTTGATGATATTTTGTGTCTTATGCCCAAAAATGTAGATATACACCATTTCCTAGGAAAATTAAATAGCTTAGCCCATTCTATAAACTTTACTGTTGAGTTTGAAGAAAATAACTCATTGCCTTTTCTAGATGTTTTAATTATTAAGGGTAATAATGAATTCAAATTTAAAATTAACAGAAAACCTACAAATAACTGTTCCTATGTCCACTATTATTCCTCGCATCAAGATAGAGTCAAACTGTCTGTTTTCTCATCAATGTTTTTGAGAGCTTTACGAATTTGTAGTCCTGAGTTCATAGATGAGGAAATATCCAAAATTTATGAAATAGGTAATGATTTAAAATACCCAAGAAATGTAATTGACAAATCTTTTAAAGTTGCTAGAAATACTTTTTACAATCCAAAAAGGGACAACCAGCCTTATTCAACTAAAAATATGTTGGTTCTCCCTTACCATGAAAACTTGGTTGATATGCCTTCTCTTCTTAAGACTTTTAATATTAAAGTTGTATTCAAAAATCTTGATACAGTAAAAAAAACTTTTGATAAAGAATTCCCCCCAAAATGCTGATGGATGTGTCTATAAGATTCCTTGTAAAATTTGCGATAAAGTTTATTACGGTCAAACTGGTAAAAATCTCGAACTAAGATTAAAACAACATAAATATAGCATTAGAACTGGACAAGATTCCAATGCTCTATTTATTCATGTAAGAGATTTTAACCATCCAATTGATTTTCAAAAAGTTGAGAAAGTAGTATCAAGCAAGTCCATGGTCGACAGGAATATAATTGAAGATTGAGACACTTATGCAGCATATGGGAATCTTTATTCAGGAAACGTTTCGCCACACAGTGGCTTCATCAGTCCAATACAAAGAGGAAGGCGTAAGGAGAGGAGGAGTATGAGGTAATCAGTCCCTCAGCCTGGAGTCGATGTGTTCAGTCCATCAATCTTGTAGAATGTACAGCATAGGGCCGTAGGCGTGGCTTATATACTGTAGTGAGGTGACTGGAAGCAGACAGAGGCGGGATCATAGTGGTACCATCCACTAGTCGAAGTAGGTCTTTGTCCAAAGCTTGAACAAGCGTTGAAGAATTCTTTGTAAGAAGATCCCATGATGCTGCAGTGTTCCATAGTTCAGTTCCATAGTTCCTGACTATGGAACTGAACTTCTCCAGGCCGAGGGACTGACAACCTCAAATTCTACGACTACAAGGGTGATGGACTGATTACATCGGCTTCACATCTCTACTGTTCCTGCCTATTTTCTGTATTCGACTGAAGAAGCCTACTGTGTAGGCGAAACGTTTCGGAATAAAGTTGTCTAACTGTTGCATATGTGTCTTACCTAACAATCTGACAGTTGTGATGAATGGTTTTGAAAAGCGACAAGTTGAATTTGAGACACTTATGCAACCATTACCATCGCCACCATTATTACCATTACCACCACCATTTGTGTAGAAAAGAGGGGTGTATGTGTGGGTGTATGATTTGTTAGTGATCCAATCAAGCCAATAGGCGAATTCAGCCCAAGAAACCTGCCTTCCCATTTCAAGTTCCACACAAGGGCAGTTTTACCTGGCAGTTGTATATCTGATGAATTGAAGGCTGTTGGTAGATCCTTCAACCGGCTTCTAGGAGCAAAGATGCCTCCTATTGCCATGAAATGCGATCCAATTCGCGTTGTAACATTATCGAACATTAGAGCATTTCACTTCACTGGACCCCCTAATATGTTAATAGATCGACCTAATTAGGCAGAGTCAGATCACTTGCCTCTTCACTCATGTGTGTGTTTTGTGACTGAAGCATGGGTACCCGGCGTGGGCTGGTGTGCCCTCGTGGGTGCCTGGTCAAAGGCCCATTGTCGTCAGCTTGGGTAGGCTGTGAAAGGTGATTGTAGATGCTAAACTAAACTACTGTATGTTTAGCTTAAATACTTAAAAGAAACAGTAGGGTAGCCTCGAGAAGGGCTGTGTTACTAAATTATTCTTATAAATTTAGAGTGGATAAGGAAACGTGGCAACATCAGATGTGGTAGGTAAGGCACATAGGCAACATTTAGGCAACTTTATTCCGAAACGTTTCGCCTACACAGTAGGCTTCTTCAGTCGAGTATAGAAAGTAGGCAGGATCAGTAGAGATGTGAAGACGATGTAATCAGTCCATCACCCTTGATACTGCAACATCAGATGTAGGCATACATAGGCCCACTGTCTACCCTGAACGAATGCGTCTGGTATTACCTCAACCCCCCCATCCTCCCCCTTGCCATCTTTCCCATTAGCATCACCACCACTATCACCACCAATACCACCACCATTACCAACTCTACCACCATTACTACTATTACCACCACTTCAACCATTACTAATACTAGCACCACCACCACCATTACAACCTGTAGCACCATTACTACTACCACCACCATTAACACCACTACCACCATTTCTACCACCAACACTACTACTACTACTACCACCATTGCCACGTTTTGAGATATTCACCAAGAAACTTACCTTGACCTCGCAGCTCTAAATTCCTCCATCTATTGCCTCTCCCTCTCACCAATTCTGGCTTATCCCTCAAAGAGTTTTCTCGGTCACGTATTGGCTTTCAATTCTTCCTCTCCTCGTTTCTTGATATATTTTTGGCTCTGCGTTCGGTTTAATTTTAATTTTTTTTTTTAGTCATTCGGTTTCTTAAATAAATTACATATCTCCCCTTTCTCTTCCTCTTCTTCCCTCTCTCTTTTTCTCCCCTCTCCTTCCTTCCATCTCCCCTCCCTCCCTCCTCTCTTTCTCATTAAGGATATAAATTTCTTTAATCTATTTTACGCTGTTTTCCTCAACTACTTTTAAAGCCTAATTATAACATTTTTTAAATTATTAAGTGGTTTTGTTCGTGTAATCCTTATTTACTTTAACAACAATTTATCCTGGGTACATGGTGAGGCTGGAACCTTATGTTGACTAGAATTTTTATTTCTCACCTGAATTCTATATTGTGCTAACATTCATTCTGCTGCTTGTCAGGTGAGGAATTAAAGATAAGAGCTAAAATAATGATGTTCATTACACTGAACGTCAAGGAAACTGAAACCATTGGTTATGAGGGAAAACTGTGTCTAATACTGATAAGGTAGAGAAATATAATACCAGTATATCCGATGATTTCAGTGCTGCCTCTTGCTGACACGTACTGTAATATTTGAGAGGTGTCAGGGTAAACATTACAGTATCTGACGTAACCTGGCTAGCTCAGCACAGCTGTACTGGGTAAACCAGGGCTTCTGTGAATAAACATGTCCGGACTATAATATTTTGTGACTATACTTGCTTAATATGACGATCGAATGCCTAAACGATTATGATCACTGTCTCTCTTATGATCATTGTGTCTCTCTCTTATGATCACTGTGCGTGTGTCTCTTATCATCACTGTGTGTGTGTCTTATGATCACTGTGTGCCTCTTATGATCACTGTGTATCTCTCTAATGATCACTAACCCTTTACTAACTGTAACAAACTAAATGTATTTCGGTAGATGTGCGATCTGATAAAGGTATCCCCGGATTCCATAACCCCAGTTCCACATTGCACGCGATTGCAACTGTACATGTTGCGGCGTAAATTGATTTTTTTTAACACATAGGAAGGGAGAACCGAAAAAGAAGCTAATAATGCAGCTGAATATTAGCGCAGACTAACTGAAGGGAATCAGAAGAAACATTTATAAATCATCATTAGGAAACTAATGTCCAGTTTTATTAAATAAAAATGGTGAATTAAGATATTACACAGCCCAGATCTAATTCAAGCCTCTTAAAGGGAAAGAAAAGACCAATACCTTAAGTATATAAATAAGTATTATGAAAGCTTAGTGTACATAATACACAAATGTTTAACAATGGTTTCCAGGATCCACAAACTTTACAGGCACATAGAAAAAAGTCAAACACTGACTTATTTCTGATCAGAAACTACTTTTATTAAATCTGCACATGATAATTTACACAAATTAACATGAAGAGACTGTTTAACTTGAGAAAAACACATCAACACTGAAAGTTTAAAGCTGGCCAGAAGATGCATTTTTTCATTTATTGCACGGAATTAAAAAAAAATTGCCTACTCAGCCTGAACCCATGGAACGAGTCATCCATTTCATACGAAGCATCAGCAATTATGACTGATGCCGATCAAAATTATTATATTTTAATCAGAGATATGTGCAAACCCATACGGGTTTCATAGCGCCTGTGGAATGGAAGGCATTCACATTTGTTCGGAGGAAGGGAAAAATAAATCCAGTCCCTTGGATTAAGAACCCCTTACCATCATCAAGGCAAAAAATAGCAGTAGCAGCAGGACATCTGTATACTCCAATAATATATCAACCCTCTCCTAAGTAGCATACACCAATGTTGAAATTTTGAAGCCGATGAGAGGAACTTGTCTCCACCCATCACACGCCAACATAAATCTGGGAATATCCTATGTAACATAAGACACAAACTCATTCCAATAATCCCATGAATCTTGCCCAAGATACATTACACTGAAACACTATACAAACATTGAAAATTCTAAGCCGGTCGAATACAGCGTTCTCGAGTAATAAACGAAAAATTTTCAAGACAGCACGCGAAAATGTTACCGACAATGTTCAGAAAAATAGGAAAGTCTTCCCCTCATTGTTAAAAAACACCATAAATCTGCTTTTTTTTTTTAGTTTATTTTTCTGATTTACATTCTATTTAAAATTCTCCACAATCCTGTAGGAAAAAATATTTTGATCAGTTTAAAAAAATCTAATTTGATAAAATTGGTAAATAAACAGGAAACTTGGCACCCACACAGCCTAAAATTAATGTATAAAAATACTATCATTGAGAGCCTCATACTGATGGCAAGTAATTTTTTTTTTTTGCATGATTGAAGCTTTGGTAATGAAGATTATGGAAGTTATCCGAGGCATTTCAGGATGTTGGGAATGGCTTTAACATTTTTGGTCATAGGACAAGTGCACATACCAATTGCTCTAAAAGAAATTGGGATATTCGTTATCTTACACATGTGTTGAATATTTGAAGCCAATTGGATGAGGCTTTCTCGAGTTCTGAGCTAAATAAAGTAAGTTTGAAGAAAGAAGAAAAAGAAAAAAAAAATCAGGCAGCCTCTTGGAGGTAATGTTTCAGTGATACCTAATTACTGAATGTTTTTAGTTTCTATTTCTGTTTTTGGCAAATGAAAATTTCATTATCACAGGAAGTGGGTACTCTATAGTTCAGTATCCCTGAAGGGGTACTCCATAGTTCAGTATCCCTGAAGGGGTACTCCATATTTCAGTATCCCTGAAGGGGTACCCTAAAGAGGTTGCCTGACTTTCTATATTTTTCTTCCTCCAACTTTATTTTATTTGCTCATAACCTGAGAGAGCCTCATCCAGTTCCCTTCATTTTTTATCAACACTTGTGTACAGTGTGAGGACCAAATTCTAGAAACAATTTGCATATCAACGCGACCTAAGTTATTGAACCCATTCCCATCCTCCTGGAATTACTCGGATAACATCCGAAATCCTCAGTGGATTAACATCAAACGTTCAAAAAATTGTGTGAGAGAAATAGGGTGAAGTTTTATTTCTGTCAATTCATGTTAAATAATTTTCAGTTTATTAAATGGAGAGTTATTAAATGGAGAGTTAGAGGTATTGGGATGATGGAGGGAATATTTTGAGGAATTGTTAAATGTTGATGAAGATAGGGAAGCTGTGATTTCGTGTATAGGGCAAGGAGGAATAACATCTTGTAGGAGTGAGGAAGAGCCAGTTGTGAGTGTGGGGGAAGTTCGTGAGGCAGTAGGTAAAATGAAAGGGGGTAAGGCAGCCGGGATTGATGGGATAAAGATAGAAATGTTAAAAGCAGGTGGGGATATAGTTTTGGAGTGGTTGGTGCAATTATTTAATAAATGTATGGAAGAGGGTAAGGTACCTAGGGATTGGCAGAGAGCATGCATAGTTCCTTTGTATAAAGGCAAAGGGGATAAAAGAGAGTGCAAAAATTATAGGGGGATAAGTCTGTTGAGTGTACCTGGTAAAGTGTATGGTAGAGTTATAATTGAAAGAATTAAGAGTAAGACGGAGAATAGGATAGCAGATGAACAAGGAGGCTTTAGGAAAGGTAGGGGGTGTGTGGACCAGGTGTTTACAGTGAAACATATAAGTGAACAGTATTTAGATAAGGCTAAAGAGGTCTTTGTGGCATTTATGGATTTGGAAAAGGCGTATGACAGGGTGGATAGGGGGGCAATGTGGCAGATGTTGCAAGTGTATGGTGTAGGAGGTAGGTTACTGAAAGCAGTGAAGAGTTTTTACGAGGATAGTGAGGCTCAAGTTAGAGTATGTAGGAAAGAGGGAAATTTTTTCCCAGTAAAAGTAGGCCTTAGACAAGGATGTGTGATGTCACCGTGGTTGTTTAATATATTTATAGATGGGGTTGTAAGAGAAGTAAATGCGAGGGTCTTGGCAAGAGGCGTGGAGTTAAAAGATAAAGAATCACACACAAAGTGGGAGTTGTCACAGCTGCTCTTTGCTGATGACACTGTGCTCTTGGGAGATTCTGAAGAGAAGTTGCAGAGATTG
This sequence comes from Cherax quadricarinatus, assembly GCF_038502225.1. NCBI lineage: Eukaryota > Metazoa > Arthropoda > Malacostraca > Decapoda > Parastacidae > Cherax > Cherax quadricarinatus. The sequence continues at coordinate 26,717,462 of NC_091298.1, forward strand.
GTGGATGAATTTGGTAGGGTGTGCAAAAGAAGAAAATTAAAGGTGAATACAGGAAAGAGTAAGGTTATGAGGATAACAAAAAGATTAGGTGATGAAAGATTGAATATCAGATTGGAGGGAGAGAGTATGGAGGAGGTGAACGTATTCAGATATTTGGGAGTGGACGTGTCAGCGGATGGGTCTATGAAAGATGAGGTGAATCATAGAATTGATGAGGGAAAAAGAGTGAGTGGTGCACTGAGGAGTCTGTGGAGACAAAGAACTTTGTCCTTGGAGGCAAAGAGGGGAATGTATGAGAGTATAGTTTTACCAACGCTCTTATATGGGTGTGAAGCGTGGGTGATGAATGTTGCAGCGAGGAGAAGGCTGGAGGCAGTGGAGATGTCATGTCTGAGGGCAATGTGTGGTGTGAATATAATGCAGAGAATTCGTAGTTTGGAAGTTAGGAGGAGGTGCGGGATTACCAAAACTGTTGTCCAGAGGGCTGAGGAAGGGTTGTTGAGATGGTTCAGACATGTGGAGAGAATGGAGCTAAACAGAATAACTTCAAGAGTGTATCAGTCTGTAGTGGAAGGAAGGAGGGGTAGGGGTCGGCCTAGGAAAGGTTGGAGGGAGGGGGTAAAGGAGGTTTTGTGTGCAAGGGGCTTGGACTTCCAGCAGGCATGCATGAGCGTGTTTGAAAGGAGTGAATGGAGACAAATGGTTTTTAATACTTGACGTGCTGTTGGAGTGTGAGCAAAGTAACATTTATGAAGGGATTCAGGGAAACCGGCAGGCCGGACTTGAGTCCTGGAGATGGGAAGTACAGTGCCTGCACTCTGAAGGAGGGGTGTTAATGTTGCAGTTTAAAAACTGTAGTGTAAAGCACCCTTCTGGCAAGACAGTGATGGAGTGAATGATGGTGAAAGTTTTTCTTTTTCGGGCCACCCTGCCTTGGTGGGAATCGGCCAGTGTGATAATAAAAAAAATAATAAAAAAATAAATCTTTGAAATTCGTGCCAAAACCTGATAGGCTTCAAATTTTCACCACTGGTGTGGTTTCATTAATACAAGGCTCCTGCTGCCATTGGGTGGCACAAATCCCATTTGAAATTGGGGATGGAGTTTTAAAGGCAATCAACTCGTACCCATAACTGATATGAATTCTACACCTGACACTTGAAAATGGTACATTGCAAATCTTGTTGCAGTACCACCCGTTGCAGTTGCAGAAGATACGAGTATCCATGTATTTCTGTATGTGGAACATTCACACAACCAACATTCAGAGGAACTAGAGGATTCCTTTGAGAACTAAGCTTTTGGGTTTATGTTCACACTCCCTTGACCAACTGACCTCAAATTAAAGCAGTGTTTTGAAGGGCTCTTGAAGTGTTGGATTACAGCTTCTGGGTCTTTTGATATAATCACAAGTATCCGATTAATCCCGTCTGCTAGTAGTTTGATGGGGCTGTTTCAGCTTTAAAGCTGACCATAACAATCTGTAACATTATCTTTATATCAAAGAGTTAACCTTCAGATCCTGAACCTGTGCCGAGTTACAACTCCTGGGGTCTATTTAGCATGTTGAGCTACAGCTCGAGGAATCTTGGTAGATGGCGAAAGCCAACAAATGGTGAATGATATACGAAACTTACTCTGCTTATGTATCTCATTCATCAAGAAACCTTATGGGCCAGGTTTGCCAGAGATACGGGATAACTCTCTCTGTGACACGAGTGTGCACGAATGTGCATGTATGCTTGTGTGTGTAAGAAAATGTATGTGCGTGAGTTCAGCTGACTTCAACCTCAATAAATCAAATGTTCGACGAGGCTTCGTAGAGTAATGAGAAAAGTTGAACAATGAATCGGCATTATTGGGTAACCTAAAGTGGTGTTTACCTAGATCAGTAGCTGTGTCCGAGTGCGTTCATGCGTTCACTCATCCAGCTAGTGTACATGTCGAATGATGCATAACCTTCCTTGATCGATGGTGGAGTGAGGGGGGTAAGGGGCTCAGCTTCCCTGAGGTTGTTGGTGGGATCAAGGCCAGCTACTCACTCCCGTGGGTCGATAGTGGGGAAATGTTGCTCAGTTATCCACTAGTTGGAGTGAGCAGAGATTTCTAATTCTTACAGTTCCTAGGACGAATGGGGCAGAGAGCAGATTCGTTTCCCTTAGGTCGTTGGTGTCAACAGTTTGGTAGATGATAATGCCTGCTGGTTCGATGATGGTGGCTGCTAAGTCGATATCGGTAGTGGCTGGGTCGATGGTGGTTGCTGCTAGGTCGATATCGGTAGTGGATGGGTCGATGGTGATTGCTGATAGGTCGATATCGGTAGTGGCTAGGTCGATGGTGGTTGCTGCTAGGTCGATATCGGTAGTAGGTGGGTCGTTAGTGGTGGCTAGGTCGATGGTAGCAGCTGGTAGGTCGATGGTGGCAGCTCCTAGGTCGACAGTGATGTCTGCAAGGCAGATGGTAGTTGCTGCTAGGTGGTACGCAACAGGTGCTGCTAGGTGGTACGCAACAGTTTGCTGCTAGGTGGTATGCAACAGTTGCTGCTAGGTGGTATGCAACAGTTGCTGCTAGGTGGTATGCAACAGTTGCTGCTAGGTGGTATGCAACAGTTGCTGCTAGGTGGTATGCAACAGTTGCTGCTAGGTGGTATGCAACAGTCGCTGCTAGGTGGTATGCAACAGTCGCTGCGTCTATTGCTAAGTCGATGTTGGTAGGTGATAGGTCAATAGTTATGACAGTTGGCTGGTATTTTTTAATTCTCTTTTGAAAACAAGTTTAAATAAATAAAAAACACACACACAAAGACAGGGACAAGAGAAAAACTATGTATGTAACTATGAATATGTAAATATAATTAAGTAATTAATAACATTCATACATATGAACTCACACTGAAGTTGACACACAAATCAGTGAGTACATATACAAACACATAGGCACATATTTACCACCGGTCTGCATATGTACAAATACCAGAGCCGACAAGAAAGACGTATAGAATAGTCTAAGTCACAACAAAACTGAGTTTCACCAATCTGGATAAGAATAAATCAAGAAAACTAAAACGACAAAAAACGTACACTGGACAGAAAGTAATAGACTAACTGACATTGTCGAGTTAAAACCGAGACGAGATTATTTTTTACAGATTAAGAACAGCAGAGACAGAAGGAATGAGGGAAGATATATCAGAGACTCCTTACAGGGATCCGAAAAGTTAATGTGACAGAGGTAGCTCATGTCAAAGGCTACAGAAGCGAGGAGTAGGAACCGGAGTTGATGCCCAACATACTCATCTGGGTAGGTCTTAATAGAGCTACGAAAATACTTAGGATGGAGTGGCCGACGTGTACCTCGTTCTGACACTTATGGAGTATAACATGCCGAGTGGCTGCGTGGAAACTACCTCGCCCTTGGCTACACACTTAAAGAAGCCATTTACGTCTTTTACCTCAGCACTTTATTTCATAACATTCAAATTCACATAGAACACTGCATGTCGTATCATACATAAGGAAATACCTTGTATTGGAGCATTTACAAATAATACAAATGTCTTATCTCAGTACATTTGAGTCCCCAGGTTTTGCTCTTTCTCGTTTGTTGTACACCTGAGTGTGTGTGAGATAAGATAAGCTAGCAAAAAAAGTAAGACTTAAAAGGCACCGAGACATACAGGAACAAGACAAAGAAATAAACATCGTAACATTTAAAATATCTTAGCTTTTACACTGAAAATTCAAGTTTCGATAATTCCAGCAGCTATTTTTTTCAAGAAATTGCTTACAATGTTCAATCAAATGTGAGTAATAAATCTCTTCATGAACTAAGGAGTTGCAGGAGGTAATTAAGTATCGAAACACTATTCTTAGGCTTGCTAGGCGACCATATGATGCAGCATATATTTGGTTGTGTGCCTCAGGAGATGTGCTCGGTATTACACTCACCCCAAGATACTTTTCCGTGAGTAAGGTTTACAGTTTTTGGCCCCCTAGCCTGTAGTCGAGTTGCAGGAGGTAACAGAGAGGATTTGCTCATAACTAAACTAATAAACAATATCAAGTTTTTTTTTCAGTTGTACATATGGTAATTAAAAAACGAATTTCTTTGTCAACAGAACAGTTCCCGGCAGCAATGCATCACGAGAGTGGATCAGGAACCCTTCAGTCAGTCAGTGTGACCGTCCTCCTCAGCCTCTTCCTTCTCGCCACCAGATGATGTGTCTACCAAACAGAATTTCACGTTTTGTACTCCCTGCATTTTGTATGGGCTACTGTGAAAAACCTTGTTGTATACTTTGTATTTCCGCACGGATATAAAAGTAATAAATGCTACATGTAAGAGACGTATATGTATATTATATATACTGTCAAATGTATTTGTGTATTAATTCTTGATTAATATAATGTATCACCATCACAACAGTCTTTCAATGTTAACCATAGATATTCTCTTAAATTTTAACCATTTGTCTCGGCATTTTTTTTTTTAATATACGAAATAAAAAATTTAACCCTAAAATGTGTGCTATGTAATCAAAACAGAAAAAAATATAATTCGTGATTAAAGTCACAAATCACCGAGGCGAGGCGTAACAAAATCAGAAAGGGGAGAGGTTCAAATCTCTTCGATGATGGAATAATGGGTAGGGATTCTTGATAAATTTGTGAAGAGTTTTTTAATCTAAGGAATTAGAGCTACTCTCCCCGCTCAACGAATTACAGATACGTTTTACGTCCCAGTCCACAGGCGATCTTGGAATCTTATAGGTTTAGTAACATGTGGTATAAACCTTGGTAAGTGATACCGACAAACTGGTTTAACAAGACACGAAAGAAAATACTTGGACATATTTATTTAGGAAACGTTTCGGTCCTGGAACCCTGAACGCTTCTTACAAAGATTATATATATATATATATATATATATATATATATATATATATATATATATATATATATATATATATATATATATATATATACATTTTTTTTTATTATCACACTGGCCGATTCCCACCAAGGCAGGGTGGCCCGAAAAAGAAAAACTTTCACCATCATTCACTCCATCACTGTCTTGCCAGAAGGGTGCTTTACACTACAGTTTTTAAACTGCAACATTAACACCCCTCCTTCAGAGTGCAGGCACTGTACTTCCCATCTCCAGGACTCAAGTCCGGCCTGCCGGTTTCCCTGAACCCCTTCATAAATGTTACTTTGCTCACACTCCAACAGCACGTCAAGTATTAAAAACCATTTGTCTCCATTCACTCCTATCAAACACGCTCACGCATGCCTGCTGGAAGTCCAAGCCCCTCGCACACAAAACCTCCTTTACCCCCTCCCTCCAACCTACCCTAGGCCGACCCCTACCCCGCCTTCCTTCCACTACAGACTGATACACTCTTGAAGTCGCTCTGTTTCGCTCCATTCTCTCTACATGTCCGAACCACCTCAACAACCCTTCCTCAGCCCTCTGGACAACAGTTTTGGTAATCCTGCACCTCCTCCTAACTTCCAAACTACGAATTCTCTGCATTATATTCACACCACACATTGCCCTCAGACATGACATCCCCACTGCCTCCAGCCTTCTCCTCGCTGCAACATTCATCACCCATGCTTCACACCCATATAAGAGCATTGGTAAAACTATACTCTCATACATTCCCCTCTTTGCCTCCAAGGACAAAGTTCTTTGTCTCCACAGACTCCTAAGTGCACCACTCACCCTTTTCCCCTCATCAATTCTATGATTCACCTCATCTTTCATAGACCCATCCGCTGACACGTCCACTCCCAAATATCTGAACACATTCACCTCCTCCATACTCTCTCCCTCCAATCTAATATCCAATCTTTCATCACCTAATCCTTTTGTTATCCTCATAACCTTACTCTTTCCTGTATTCACTTTTAATTTTCTTCTTTTGCACACCCTACCAAATTCATCCACCAATCTCTGCAACTTCTCTTCAGAATCTCCCAAGAGCACGGTGTCATCAGCAAAGAGCAACTGTGACAACTCCCACTTTATGTGTGATTCTTTATCTTTTAACTCCACGCCTCTTGCCAAGACCCTCGCATTTACTTCTCTTACAACCCCATCTATAAATATATTAAACAACCACGGTGACATCACGCATCCTTGTCTAAGGCCTACTTTTACTGGAAAATAATTTCCCTCTTTCCTACATACTCTAACTTGAGCCTCACTATCCTCGTAAAAACTCTTCACTGCTTTCAGTAACCTACCTCCTACACCATACACCTGCAACATCTGCCACATTGCCCCCCTATCCACCCTGTCATACGCCTTTTCCAAATCCATAAATGCCACAAAGGCCTCTTTAGCCTTATCTAAATACTGTTCACTTATATGTTTCACTGTAAACACCTGGTCCACACACCCCCTACCTTTCCTGAAGCCTCCTTGTTCATCTGCTATCCTATTCTCCGTCTTACTCTTAATTCTTTCAATAATAACTCTACCATACACTTTACCAGGTATATTCAACAGACTTATCCCCCTATAATTTTTGCACTCTCTTTTGTCCCCTTTGCCTTTATACAAAGGAACTATGCATGCTCTCTGCCAATCCCTAGGTACCTTACCCTCTTCCATACATTTATTAAATAATTGCACCAACCACTCCAAAACTATATCCCCACCTGCTTTTAACATTTCTATCTTTATCCCATCAATCCCGGCAGCCTTACCCCCTTTCATTTTACCTACTGCCTCACGAACTTCCCCCACACTCACAACTGGCTCTTCCTCACTCCTACAAGATGTTATTCCTCCTTGCCCTATACACGAAATCACAGCTTCCTTATCTTCATCAACATTTAACAATTCCTTAAAATATTCCCTCCATCTTCCCAATACCTCTAACTCTCCATTTAATAACTCTCCTCTCCTATTTTTAACTGACAAATCCATTTGTTCTCTAGGCTTCCTTAACTTGTTAATCTCACTCCAAAACTTTTTCTTATTTTCAACAAAATTTGTTGATAACATCTCACCCACTCTCTCATTTGCTCTCTTTTTACATTGCTTCGCCACTCTCTTAACCTCTCTTTTTCTCCATATACTCTTCCCTCCTTGCATCACTTCTACTTTGTGTAAAACTTCTCATATGGTAACTTTTTCTCCCTTACTACTCTCTTTACATCATCATTCCACCAATCGCTCCTCTTCCCTCCCGCACCCACTTTCCTGTAACCACAAACTTCTGCTGAACACTCTAACACTACATTTTTAAACCTACCCCAAACCTCTTCGACCCCATTGCCTGTGCTCTCATTAGCCCATCTATCCTCCAATAGCTGTTTATATCTTACCCTAACTGCCTCCTCTTTTAGTATATAAACCTTCACCTCTCTCTTCTCTGATGCTTCTATTCTCCTTGTATCCATATAATATATATATATATATATATATATCGTGCCGAATAGGCAGAACTTGCGATCTTGGCTTAAATAGCAACGCTTATCTTGCCATATAGGACAAGTGAAAATTTGTGTATGCAATAATTTCACAAAAATCATTCTGAACCTAACGAATAAAAATACATTTCATTGTGTTTGTTTAGTTTTAAATTATTGTAAACGTATTTAAAATATATTTAGTTGGGTTAGGCTAAAATAAACTGCGCTGGTTATAATAAGGTTAGGTAAGTTTTCTAAGATTCTTTTGGTACAAAATTATAAATTTTTACATTAACATTAATGAAAAAAATATATCTTTAAACGTGTAAGAGAAAATTTTAGAAAGGACTTAATTTTAAATGAGTTCTTGCTAAATGACCAGTTTTACATATTCGGCACGACATTATATATATATATATATATATATATATATATATATATATATATATTATATATATATATATATATATATATATATATATATATGTATATATACACACCCAAATATTACACGTTTAATTCATCAACATGTCGGTTCTCTGAACCATTTTCCTGCATATTTACATCCCACATATTTACGTCACTTGTGTTCAGTATGACTTTCCTGCTCTAATGTCCAGCAGTAGTCGACCATCAAGCCGATTAGCAGGTTTCCCTAATCTATCTTCTCCATGATGGCTGTCTTGGTGAAATCGTTCACCGTGGGGTTCTGTTTCACAGAAACTGTATGTGTTGGAGCAAAATTAAGTTTCGATTTGAATACAGAGCCAATGATTTAGTTAGAAGCACACATTTTAAAACATGAACTGCAACTTTTGTTGACCAGTGTAAGTTGTGGAAAATATCGCTCGATTTTTCCAACCGTTATAACCCTCACCCCCCCCCCCCCCGGTTGGGAAATGTAGGGGGGCGATGCCTAAGGAGGGGTGCCACTGTTATTTACATACACTTAATTTCTAAGACAACCTAGTTGCTTTGCCTTCGCAGGCTACTGTACTATACATTACTACAATACTTATTTAGGCCAACTTGGCATTAGTTCTTTAGCTTAACATACTAACTACACTACCTATACATTAAATAGGCCGTAGGCAGTCTCTTTCCCGCCAAGAAGCGCCTACGGGAGACCTGAGCCACGTCTAAGGCGGCAGTCACGCTTGAGGAGTGAGCGACACAAGATTACCCTGGACATTATCGTGGCCTTAGGATGGATTCACGATTGAAGAAAAGACAACTAACCTCTCAGCCGTGAAATCCCCACACACGCCCTTTATTCTACACAGCTCTGGTCTATTTTGAACCGGATGTGGCATAGCCATTGGACCTTCAGAACCGGTAGTAGCATAGCCAGGCGCTCACAGAACCACTAGGCCTAGTTAGCACCAGTGACTATTGTAACCGCTACAACGCTATTGGTTCAATCCCGCCCGTGGTATGGTTTGTTTGCAATCGTGGCATTACGATTTCGTGAGTCCTATTGGTCCTTCGCTATTTACCGTTACGCAGATGCTCGCAGATCATCTGGTACCGTGAGAATTACATATTCTACATTACATTACCAGTAACAGACATGCAGTCCACTAAATTTAGCGCCTCGAGACCGTTGTGTTTGTTTCCAAGATGGTGGTAATTTAACTCGAGGGGACAAAGCCTCTAGGAAGGCCGCCATTAACCAGATGGTGACACCTAGCGCCGTACCCAGACAATGCGCACCCGACGCCATCTTATGACGTCATCACAACACCAGACCCCGGTACACACATGCACCACACACCTCCACACTGGGTCTCTATAGTTTAAACCAGTTTGACACAGCGGGAACACACCAGGGACGTACGTGTTAGTAAAATAACTACGGCACTGTAGTCAACACCTGTTACTGGCCAGACCTGCCAGGGTAGTCGGACGCCCTTATGCTGGACTTGCTGACTTACATTTACTGGGGAGTGTCATAAACCTGTCAGAGCTGTTACTACCACGTCACATCCTACAGGCAACATGCCTATATTAGCCAACTGTCGACAGAGCCTCCCGTGCAAGCAATCTCTCGCCATCGGGCCAATTAACGCCTGCGAGACACTAATTCAGGTTGATCCAATTGATTTCCTCCTATTGGAGGCTAATTTGAGCTTTCTGGAAGAGGCAATGAGCCTATACCCACACATTTCAAGAATTCGAAACCTTACTGATGGGTTCAGAAGACGAAGCTGAACTGGTTGAAATTCAGGAGAGATATGCTGACAGGGAAGAATATGTATTAGAGGCTATCTGTTGCTTCAACGCCGCGGGGGGTTGATCCCTAAAGCCCTCTCCAGGTATACTTCAGGCAGACGTTATACTCCCTGGTTGGGAAATGTAGGGAAAGGGGGGGGATGCCTAAGGAGGAGTGCCTCTATTCTGTACATACATTTAATTTCTAAGATTAACCTAGCCGCTATGCCTTCACAGGCTACTGTATTGTACGTTACTACATTTATTTTGGCTTAACGTACTAATTACACTATCCATACATTAAACAAGCCGTAGGCAGTTTCCGGCCAAGAAGGGCCTACGGGAGACCTGAGCCAAGTCTAAGGCGGCACAGCCACCCTTGAGGAGTGAGCGACACTAAATGATTTCCCTGGACAAAATCGTGGATCATCCTTTACCGCTGCTATCCGGATGTATCACCTCTAAGCTCGCTATAAACCCCGACCATGACCTGTGGCTCTACACAGGTATTCTTAGATGCACCTACAGCTTAATCACCTTGCATGTAAGTGTCCCAGGTGTAGTAAGTGCGAACTTCTTCATTGGGGTTACGTATAAACGTGAGCTAAACCTGTACCAAAGACCTGTAGAAGCCTCGGTCTATCACACTGCCTCATGTGTGGACTAGAGGTATGTACACAATTATTTCAATTAATCTAGGGTGGGGCAGCAAGCCCTCGAATGGATTCATGATTAAACAAAGGACCACTAACCTCCCAGGCGTGAAATCCTCACACACACACCCTCTGTTCTACACATAATTCTAGTAAAGTCAGGAGGTCTATGATATTTAAAACTAACATCTTGTCCTGAACCCATGTTTGATAGTAAATGAATGCATTTAACTATTCTTTTCGTTAAAACAGACTTGCCAGATGGAAGTGTGTGGCAACTTCTTTTTTATCAGGCAGGAATATTCTTATTCCGAAATCATGCAAACTGTTTTTTTTTTGAACTGGAAATTTCGTTTCGAAAGTCATTAAAAGCTGAATATCAATCTATATAATGGAATCTATATTACCGAGAGCAAACAGCCCACAACTGGTGATGTCAATCTTTGTGAGCCAAATTTGCAGTTTTGTTGTGAAAGAAAAAAGGGGTTAAATACTAGATCTAGTTGCCCCTTCCTGGGAAGCCATGACGGTCAAATACTTAAGTTAAATCAAACAAAACTTGGGGTGGATTTCCCATAGCATTTTAGGGAATTTTATTCTAACACTGCACGAGTCTGATTTGTTTTTCATGAAAATGGCGAGTTATAATTAACAAAAACCCATTAAAAATCAAATATTTAATGAAAGTTACAATAACATTAAAAGTGTGAAGCCATTATATAATGATATTTTTAAGTTGTCACACGAAAACCAATATTACAACTCGTATAATTAATTACAAATTGTTATTTATACAACCCAGAACTAATGAAATAAAATTTTGCTGTGTGTAACATTATAGTTGAGATTTAGAAGCCAGTCAGACTAAAGTAATTTTAAGTTACAGTATGGAGAACTATCCCTATTTAATAAAATTGTTAAATTAAGAACTAGCATATGAAACTTTAAGAAACTGCATCAGTGTTGAATACTTAAAGCCTATCAGAAGACACATTCTCCAATATTCCTGTCTTCAAGTTTCATTTGCTTTAGAAATGTCAGCTTTTAAGTCTGAAAACATTCAGAAGTTATCAGACAGAGAAAAATAATATTAAAATAAAATTGGCATTACACACTCCAATAAAAATTCAAATCTTCTTCTAAGTGGGTTAAACATATGTAGAAAGTTTGAAACGACTCAGAAGAAGGTAGAATCTGACGGAACATATTCCCATTCTGTAGATATCTTATGATGTGGTGTAGAATTAAACCACTAATATATTTTGTTTCATGTTTTCATCATGATACCCTCACATCCTCAGTACTACAGGATGAGGCAGTATACTTCCAGTATTTTAACCAAATTAGCAAATTATCACATGCAAAGCCCAACTAGGCTTGAACGCGATGTAAAGATGCATTTTCAAGTTATCAGACCGCAAACATATCTCAATATTTTTACTAAAACTGGCGCATTGATAATTACAGAGAACATAACTGCAGTGAACCTTACATTATGATGATATACAAACATTGAAAGTTTGAAGTCCATCAAAAGAGGCATTCTGAAGTTATAGTAGGAAACAAATATATTAATGTTATAAAATTCCAAATTGGCACTTATACAGCAGGAAATTAATGTCAACTTTCTTCTAGGCAAAATATATCAGAATTTAAAGTTATCACACAAAATATTTGTAAATAAAATGAGCAAATTGGCAATAATATAGTTTAATAATCAAAACCTATGTTTGTAGAGGGTCAGCCAACATGTTATTTTTGTAAAGTCAAACGCCGATCAAAGAGGCATTCCAAATTTACCACACGCATTTTGTCTAAGATATAATGTCATCACACCGGAGTCTTGGAGGAAAAAAAAAAATCTATAATCACTATAGGTAACCTATTTCAGGGGATACTTAACTCTAGAGCCAACCTTTAATACTACCTGATTAGTTATCCCTGGAAAAGGGATGCCTAAAGTGGTTGTCAGATTTATTCTTTCTTCCTTCCTCCAAACTTTCCATTCGATAACTCATGAATTCCTCTTGTATTTGGCTTCAAACTCTTCGTGCTGGATTATCTTATTTGGAAGAAAGTTCAAACTGTTATTGAGGAGTATAAGCACCAACCAGGCAATTCCATCAAACTAGTTGTGATAATGATTCTTATGCAACTAAGAATTCCTTTCCTAATCGGCTCCAGACTTCTAATACTGGTGAATCCTAAAGAAAGATTGTCATTGGGCTGTCTAAGTTCCAATTTGTCAATTTTTATAGTAAATTTACTTAGTGTTATTTTTCTGTGTGATATCCTAGAATGATTCTTTTGATGGGCTACAGTACTGATGTATCTCACTCTAGGATTCGTATCAGTGTCGGGCTTTGTACTGTACGCACAATTTTGTCAATTTCATTACTTACGAAAGATATCACAAACGCATGATTGCAAATATATAAAAATGCCAGATTGAAAACAGGAAAAAAAAACGAACTCTTTCATGTGCTTACACACCATCTTGCCTCTCCTCGCATGTGTACCCATTTCTAGTAAGGCATTGGAAATCGAGCTGAAAATTTACTGGGAAACGTTATGGACATTTGTGTTTATATCAAATTTTTTTTCGCTCATTTCTCTTTACCCCTTAGACATTAAAGTTTTATCGTCACCCATTTAATTCAGAAATTGAAGCTTGAATAAAATATTTAATTAATTTTTCATTAAGATATTCTTTAGCTACTTCCCTGGTGGAGGAAATTAACTGGTGCGTTTTTCATAAGACCAGACCACATGTTTCCGTGATGTGGCAGTGAGATTAACTCACATTTTTTCTCTGAATCTTCATCAACCAACATATGCTGGGCTTCATAAGAGCATTCATGTAATGCTTCTTGGATCCTGATGGTCTTCCTTTCCATCTCCAGGATCAGTTTTTTCGCAGAGGGTTGGGTTATAGGTTTCTTCGGGGTTTTGAGGTACTGCATCTAGATTTCTGGGGTGCGATGAGGTGAAGAATTGAGAGACTTACGCAACATATTGGAATCTTTATTGAAGAAATATTTCGCCACGCAGTGGCTTCATCAGTCTAATACAAAGAAGGAAGGTATAAGGAGGAGGAAGAGTTTGAGGTAATCAGTCCCTCAGCCTGGAATCGATGTGTTCAGTCCATCACTACCATCAGTCCATCACCATGACTGAATACATCAATTCCAGGCCGAGGGACTGATTACTTCAAACTCCTCTTTATACCTTCCTCCTTTGTATTAGACTGATGAAGCCACTGTGTGGCGAAACGTTTCTTCAATAAAGATTCCCATATGCTGCATAAGTGTCTCAATTCTTCAAGTTGTCGGCTTCCAAAACCATTTATCATGTGCGATGAGGTACCGGGGACGGGTGATTTAGGGGACACCTCTAATCACTTAGCGACCGAAACACATCTGTTCAAGATTACATCAGAGTAGAAGCATAGGACAGTAGAGCCCCACAAGCTTACACTACACTAGATACCGCCGCAGCATTTGGACCACAAGATGGGTTTCAGGCGCTACCACCGCCCTCCCACATTACTTCACCTCAACCCACTTGACTTCATGCACTCAAGAGGTTTAGAAGTTTTACCTCAAAACCCTAAGCTGCAATATCCCTTGACTTCAGCTCTTGAACCACAGACGCTCAATTGAAGATCAATAGTTAACACCCTTAAGAGGCGCAGGTGCTGTGGCTCATCACTTTCAAGAAGTCCAACACCTGTAACCTAACACCATGAAAGTTTTAGTGTTACACATCAACATTCACACAAAGTTTTAAGTTGGATAACTGAGGAGGCATGCTTCTCCTTGCGAGATCTAAATTAATGAGTTATTTACATGCGACGAAATCAGCCTTGAGCGAGGCACTGCGTCAAGAATAACAGCCAGCAACCCTCATTTACACGATTTAATATATTTTTGTTATAACGCAAATACAATAATCACTGAATAAACTATACAACTGCTTTAATATATTAATACGAAATGCACAAAATCTTGAAGACAGGTGAATCGAGGAAAGGAGAGCCGTCCAGTACACTGGCAAGGCAGAGCGCGGGATTCACCTTCCTGACTATACAGGGTGTCAGCCGTATACCATAACAGTTATAATCATAACCATAATTTCTAAAGAGGTGGATCGGTAAGCCAGCAGAAGGCCTAGGTCAGATGGCCAAAAGCTCCTGCTGCGGATCATTAAATGACCAAGACTCGCGTCAGGAAACCCTTGTCCGTTTCCTGACAAACCTTACCTAACCTGTCGTATGTTGCAGAGATTTTTACTTAATTACTGAGGTGAGATGACTCGTGAGAAATAAACTGCATATGAGCATCTAGCATTGATTCCTACCGACGGGGCAAATGGCCCTGTAATTCTTCTGTTCTTTACTAAAACTACATTGACCCCTAAATTACGGTAACTATCCCCAAGTTAGCTGCGAATAATTGTTCCACCTTCAGAAGTTGCAGGCACTCGAGGTTACTTAACTTACAGACAATAAACATCTTATGAGAAGGACCACTTGTTACCATGAGACGAGTCAACAGTGACAAAGACTGGGAACATTCAATGTTTCTGGGAACCACTAATAAAATATTCTGCAAGGGGGATGCGGGGATGTCTGGGTGATAAAGGGCTCTTGATCCAAGGAACTGGAGCTGCAATCCCCAAAGACTAAAGCTGATTACTTGTTATTCCCATGATTCCATAACTTCTATAGGCTTAGCAACTCTCCTTAATAATTAAAATGATGATCACTCTAGCGCTTTTTTTTTTTTTTTTTGTGAAGCAAAAAATATACCAACACAAGTAGGAATTTATATTTGTCTAACGAATTAGATTACTTTATTGTAAACAAACTTTCACAGCCATACATCTACACTCAATAACTTGTTATGTAACAGTTCATTTGGGAGAACTCGTGCAGACAAACCACGGTATGGGCGTGACTTACGCACTGGCCTGGAGTTTTACGATTCACTCTCCATGAGTTGAAGCCCCACCCAAACCGTGGCTTGTTTCATCTGGGAGAAGGTGATGCTCCGCCACGTAGCTGATGGGAATGTTTATATTAGCATAACATAGTTGGCGGTGGCTCATCCTTAAGTTGGATGAGATGATTGTCAATGCAAATATTTTTAACGAGTGTTGTTAAAGAAAATTCGTAATGGATTACTCCTACTGTAGAGTTTTCTAAAATATTTAATAAATTTTATTATTGCTACTGTTGTCGAAATTGCCAGAGTACAGTGACTTAAGGTAGGCGCTAAATTTCTAACAAAGTATTTAACACAATTGTAGGCCAGAGAAGATGAAACGTTGATCTTAGAGAGTTAACGAATTTTTTGTTGGGCAATGGAATCTCAGATAACGTTTAATCAAATTCACTATTAATAATATCTATTTTTACAAGTACATGTACAAGGTATACAGTCCTAGCTGACATCAGTGACCTACTACTATGTAGAAAGCCGCTTATTATGCTGAGCATTTCGGGCAAATTACATCAATTTTATCCCAGGATGCGACCCAGACCAGTCGACTAACACCCAGGTACCCATTTTTACTGATGGGTGAACATGGACAACATGTGTAAGGAAACATGCCCAATGTTTTCGCCCTTGCCGGAAATCGAACCCAAACCCTCAGCGTTTGAAGCGAGAGCTTCGCCACCAGGCCACGGGCCACCTTGGCCTGGTGGTACTTTTCATTGCACGTTATGAATTTCACAGTTCTTTGGCAGAATGCTGCTAAGATGTGTTCAATACAGTCTGATGCACTAGTAATCTAGTCGCTGCGGTGTTTTGTCCTAGTCAGTACTAAGAAAAATGATAGCTCAATATTTATTTGGCTTTAGTCAGAATATTTAAGTACCAAGTTAAGTTAATTTCATGCAGTGAACTACTTATATTGAGAGTATTCCCAGGTGGTAAACCTGTATATGAGGGTGCACCGTCGTGGTGATATAATTAGAGCTACGAAACTCTGCACGTGAGATCCTTTCCTCACGCCGTTTGTTTCAGATATCTTTGTTGCTCCAACTTGGACTCTTTGTTATCTCCTGGTATTACGACCCGGATTTACATTTCGTGGCCATAAATTAGTACTTGCAACCGTCCTGCTCCACCCCCGCCCTGACAGCACTCTCGCTTGTGTTTAGTTTGCAATTATATTAAGAGTAGGACGTCATGTTGGCATTATGGCGCCTTGTGAATAAATTAACTTTAAATTCACGAGTTAAAAGGGTTTTGCCTATACTGACATATACAAATGTTGACTAATTCTGGCAATCTCATAGGCAGATAAGGATTGACGTCACTATGTTCAATGAAAGGGGCCGGATAGAATCGATTATAATTTTCTTTGCGTAGCAGCAACATATTACAGCTACCAGGAACATATTACAATAATTATAGTAGTTTATGAGTTTACCTGGAGAGATGGTCTACCTTAGGTCAGTGTCCCAGGATGCGACCCACACCAGTCGACTAACACCCAAGTACCCATTTTACTGATGGGGAACATAGACAACAGGTGGAAAGAAACACGTCCAATGTTTCTACTCTGGCTGGGAATTGAACCCAGGCCCTCACCGTGTGAAGCGAGAGCGTTAACCACCAGGCCACCAGAGCCATACAAAAAGTGACATACAAAAAGGACAAGCAGTTGAATAAGATACATATTCAATGCTTGGGTACTTTTGCTGTGGAGACGTTCCGCCAATTAGTGGCTTTATCAATCCAATACAGAAAATACAACTGGAGATGTGCAAGACATGAAACTGCAGTTTGACATGATCAGTTCCTCAGCCTAGGAACATGTTTAATCCATTAATCTTGGGACTGACCACCACCACCGTTCAAGGCAGAGTTACTCACCACCTCAAAATACTACTTCACATCTTCCTCCTTCCCCAGTATTGTTTATATTGAATTGATATGACAACTGGCTGGTATAACGCCTCCACAACAAATATACCCTAGAATAAGACACGTGTTTTATTCATATACAGAGAGAAATCTAAATATCAAGGTAAATAATTGTATTTCTTGGATGAAGGAAACTAAAGATTCATAGACAAACAAAAATATTTTCACTGAGGAGTCACCCATCTCTCACTTGGTGCAACACTGACGCAATGATAAAGCTGAGTTAATATTTTAAGCTGCATGATTCCTCACCTTCCCCTCACACCCCTCACCCTTCTCTCACATCCATCACATTCCCCTGACATCCCTCAACCGCCCCTAACCCCTCCCCTCACATCCTTCACCCTCCCCTCAAATCCTTTAACCGCTCCTCAAATCCATCCCTTGAACTCCGCTCAAATCCCTCACCCTCCCCTCACATCACTCAATCGCCCCTTCACATCCCTCAACCTTTCTTCACATACCTTAATCGTGGCCTACTTCCCTCACACTAACCTCACACCCCTCAACCTCCATTCACGTCACTCAACCTTCTTGCTCTCTTCCTAACCTCCACTCTCACTTACCCTCCCTCTTCCCCTTTCCTAACCTTGTCCCCCTCTTCTCACTCACACCTCACCTTCCCCCCTCCTCACCTACCTGGAGGGTCTTGGATGAGAGGTAACGCTCATATAAGAGTGAAAATGGGCTCTAAAACCCAACAAATTGCAGCCTATTACAGCTAATGGCACCAGCAGCATTCCTGCGTTTTTTTCAAACATGGCGTTACTGGAGACAGGGAAGGGGGGGGGGGGAGAAGTAGAGAAAGGGGGAGAAAAAGGGAGGGAGGGGGTAAGAAGTAGACTGAAGGAGGGGGGTGGGGAATCGAGGAGTTGTTGATGGAAAGTGGTAGGGGGAAGCGGTTAAAAGAGGGATGGTGAGGGCAAAGATGGTGGCGAAGATAGGGAGGGGAAAGAATTCAAATTCAAAGTTTATTCTCTATAAGGATTACAATGCTGAGTTTACAGAATTTGGTTATTGTGTGGCTTACATGTAGTAAAATAATGATTACAGAGTGTACCACTAGAACACCTAGCATGGCTAGGCATTTCGGGCAGACTTGGTTTAATTCTTAATTTTAAAATATTATAAATTATGAGGTAAGTTGGTATTATGGCTAAGTGACTAAATACTAGTTTGTGAGTTTAGCAATGTGAATGCTTTTGTTTTGGCACAGTACATAGTTTCAGCATTGGAGTATCACAGGATTCATTATTTTAAGATTGAGATTAATATTTCTGTTTAAGGTCAAATGGGTGAGTGAGTGTAAGTGTGAACCACCAGGTGGTATTCGTGTAGTTAGTTGACGGGGTGTATCAGGGAGATAAGATGTTTTCTAATGGTAGTTTTGAAGGTGATGAATGTGTCTGCAGTTCTAGAGTTCTCAGGTAGGGTGTTCCAGATTTTAGGGCCTTTGACATACATTGAATTTTTGTAAAGGTTTAGTCGGACACGAGGAATGTCATAGAGATGTTTGTGTCTGGTGTTATGCCTGTGGGTTCTGTCACAACTATCAAGAAAGCGTTTTAGGTCAAGGTTGATATTGGAGTTTAAGGTCCTGTAGATGTAGATTGCACAGTAGTAAGTGTGGATGTACTGAATAGGGAGTAAGTTCAGATCTATGAAGAGTGGGGGGGGGTGTTGCCAGGGATGGGATTTAGTTATTATTCTTACTGCAGCTTTTTGTTGGGTTATTATTGGCTTTAGGTGTGTTGCTGCAGTTGATCCCCAAGCACAAATAGCATAGGTGAGGTATGGATAAATGAGTGGTATAGTGTGAGAAGGGCATTTTGCGGCACGTAGTATCGTATCTTGGAGAAGGAATGAAGGGAAGGAACGAGGAAGGAATGAGAAAAGAGAACGATGAGAACGCTGTGATGATTGGTAGAAGTGCTTAATAGGTGGAAAGAAAGACAGGAAAAAAGAAATAGGGAATCAGTATAGATACTGTTCCAATCTGCAGATTTACAACCAGTTCACGCGAGGTAGATCAATTAGGATAAGGAGGGAGGATAAAGAGGAAGGTAGAGAGAGAGAAGAAAGAGAATGAGAAGGGATGTAGAAAGAGGATTGGGAGGGAGATGGGAAGAAAATTAAAAGGTGGAGAGAATTTAAGAAGAAAGGTAGAGAAGGGTGGAGAGGAGATGAAGTGGAAAAAGTTTTCCAAAAAGGAACTCGGGAAACAAGGAGGCGAGGAACAGAGGTGCTTGAAGTGTGGAACAAGAAACTGACGATTGTAGGAATAACATTGTAAGCTGCCAACAATTGCGTGAAATGTCAGTCGGTGTTTCACCTACTGACATTTCACCAGTGAATGCTTCATCCCATGCTGGCCTAAACAGAAAATGCTTCATGCCAGGCTTTCCTCTCCAGCAAGAGCTGCATGCCACGTTGGCCTCGCCAGCAAGTGCTTCAGGCCACGTTGGCCTCACCAGCAAGTGCTTCATGCCACGTTGGCCTCGCCAGCAAGTGCTTCATGCCACGTTGGCCTCACCAGCAAGTGCTTCATGAGACGTTGGCCTCACCAGCAAGTGCTTCATGCCACATTGGCCTCGCCAGCAAGTGCTTCATGCCACGTTGGCCTCACCAGCAAGTGCTTCATGCCACGTTGGCCTCGCCAGCAAGTGCTTCATGCCACGTTGGCCTCACCAGCAAGTGCTTCATGCCACGTTGGCCTCACCAGCAAGTGCTTCATGCCACGTTGGCCTCACCAGCAAGTGCTTCATGCCACGTTGGCCTCACCAGCAAGTGCTTCATGCCACGTTGGCCTCACCAGCAAGTGCTTCATGCCACGTTGGCCACGCCAGCAAGTGCTTCATGCCACGTTGGCCTCGCCAGCAAGTGCTTCATGCCACGTTGGCCTCACCAGCAAGCGCTTCATGCCACGTTGGCCTCGCCAGCAAGTGCTTCATGCCACGTTGGCCTCACCAGCAAGTGCTTCATGCCACGTTGGCCTCACCAGCAAGTGCTTCATGCCACGTTGGCCTCACCAGCAAGTGCTTCATGCCACGTTGGCCTCGCCAGCAAGCGCTTCATGCCACGTTGGCCTCGCCAGCAAGTGCTTCATGCCACGTTGGCCTCGCCAGCAAGTGCTTCATGCCACGTTGGCCTCACCAGCAAGTGCTTCATGCCACATTGGCCTCGCCAGCAAGTGCTTCATGCCACGTTGGCCTCACCAGTAAGTGCTTCATGCCACGTTGGCCTCGCCAGCAAGTGCTTCATGCCACGTTGGCCTCACCAGCAAGTGCTTCATGCCACGTTGGCCTCACCAGCAAGTGCTTCATGCAACGTTGAACTCACCAGCAAGTGCTTCATGAAACTTTGGCCTCACCAGCAAGTGCTTCATGCCACGTTGGCATCACCAGCAAGTGCTTCATGCAACGTTGAACTCACCAGCAAGTGCTTCATGCCACGTTGGCATCACCAGCAAGTGCTTCATGCAACGTTGAACTCACCAGCAAGTGCTTCATGAAACTTTGGCCTCACCAGCAAGTGCATCATGCCACGTTGGCCTCACCAGCAAGTGCTTCATGCCACGTTGGCCTCACCAGCAAGTGCATCATGCCACGTTGGCTTCACCAGCAAGTGCATCATGCCACGTTGGCGTCACCAGCAAGTGCATCATGCCACGTTGGCCTCACGAGAAAGTGCATCATGCCACGTTGGCGTCACCAGCAAGTGCATCATGCCACGTTGGCCTCACCAGCAAGTGCATCATGCCACGTTGGCCTCACCAGCAAGTGCTTCATGCCACGTTGGCCTCACCAGCAAGTGCATCATGCCACGTTGGCCTCACCAGCAAGTGCATCATGCCACGTTGGCCTCACGAGCAAGTGCATCATGCCACGTTGGCGTCACCAGCAAGTGCATCATGCCACGTTGGCCTCACGAGCAAGTGCATCATGCCACGTTGGCCTCACCAGCAAGCGCTTCATGCCACGTTGGCCTCACCAGCAAGCGCTTCATGCCACGTTGGCCTCACCAGCAAGTGCTTCATGCCACGTTGGCCTCACCAGCAAGTGCTTCATGCCACGTTGGCCTCACCAGCAAGTGCTTCATGCCACGTTGGCCTCACCAGCAAGTGCTTCATGCCAGGCTGGCCTCACCAGCAAGTGCTTCATGCCACGTTGGCCTCACCAGCAAGTGCTTCATGCCACGTTGGCCTCACCAGCAAGTGCTTCATGCCACGTTGGCCTCACCAGCAAGTGCTTCATGCCAGGCTGGCCTCACCAGCAAGTGCTTCATGCCACGTTGGCCTCACCAACAAGTGCTTCATGCCAGGCTGGCCTCACCAGCAACTGCTTCATGCCAGGCTGGCCTCACCAGCAACTGCTTCATGCCAGGCTGGCCTCACCAGCAACTGCTTCATGCCAGGCTGGCCTCACCAGCAACTGCTTCATGCCAGGCTGGCCTCACCAGCAACTGCTTCATGCCACATTGGCCTCACCAGCAACTGCTTCATGCAAGGCTAGCCTCACCAGCAAGTGCTTCATGACAGGTTGGCCTCACCAGCAAGTGCTTCATGACAGGTTGGCCTCACCAGCAAGTGCTTCATGACAGGTTGGCCTCACCAGCAAGTGCTTCATGCCACGTTGGCCTCACCAGCAACTGCTTCATGCAAGGCTAGCCTCACCAGCAAGTGCTTCATGACAGGTTGGCCTCACCAGCAGGTGCTTCATGCCAGGTTGGCCTCACCAGCAAGTGGTTCATGCCAGGCTGGCCTCACCAGCAAGTGCTTCATGCAACGTTGGCCTCACCAGCAACTGCTTCATGCCATGTTGGCCTCATCAGCAAGTGCTTCATGCCAGGCTGGCCTCACCAGCAAGTGTTTACTGCCATATTAGCCTCACCAGAAAGTGCTTTGTGCCCTTTTGGCCTCCCCAGCAAGTGCTTCATGCCAGGCTGGCCTCACCAGCAAGTGATTCATGCCAGGCTGGCCTCACCAGCAAGTGTTTCATGCCAGGATGGCCTCACCAGCAAGTGCTTCATGCCAGGCTGGCCTCGCCAGCAAGTGCTTCATGCCACGTTGGCCTCACCAGCAAGTGCTTCATGCCAGGCTGGCCTCGCCAGCAAGTGCTTCATGCCAGGCTGGCCTCACCAGCAAGTGCTTCATGCCACGTTGGCCTCACCAGCAAGTGCTTCATGCCACGTTGGCCTCACCAGCAAGTGCTTCATGCCACGTTGGCCTCACCAGCAAGTGCTTCATGCCAGGCTGGCCTCACCAGCAAGTGCTTCATGCCAGGCTGGCCTCACCAGCAAGTGCTTCATGCCAGGCTGGCCTCACCAGCAAGTGCTTCATGCCAGGCTGGCCTCACCAGCAAGTGCTTCATGCCAGGCTGGCCTCACCAGCAAGTGCTTCATGCCAGGCTGGCCTCACCAGCAAGTGCTTCATGCCAGGCTGGCCTCACCAGCAAATGCTTCATGCCATGCTAGCCTCACCAACAAGTGCTTCATGCCAGGCTGGCCTCACCAGCAAG
This sequence comes from Cherax quadricarinatus, assembly GCF_038502225.1. Classification (NCBI taxonomy): domain Eukaryota; kingdom Metazoa; phylum Arthropoda; class Malacostraca; order Decapoda; family Parastacidae; genus Cherax; species Cherax quadricarinatus. Next base: position 26,740,210 of record NC_091298.1, read on the forward strand.
TGCTTCATGCCAGGCTGGCCTCACCAGCAAGTGCTTCATGCCAGGCTGGCCTCACCAGCAAGTGCTTCATGCCAGGCTGGCCTCACCAGCAAGTGCTTCATGCCAGGCTGGCCTCACCAGCAAGTGCTTCATGCCAGGCTGGCCTCACCAGCAAATGCTTCATGCCAGGCTAGCCTCACCAACAAGTGCTTCATGCCAGGCTGGCCTCACCAGCAAGTGTTTCATGCCAGGCTGGCCTCACCAGCAAGTGTTTCATGCCAGGCTGGCCTCACCAACAAGTGCTTCATGCCACGTTGGCCTCACCAGCAAGTGCTTCACGCCACGTTGGCCTCACCAGCAAGTGCTTCATGCCACGTTGGCCTCACCAGCAAGTGCTTCATGCCACGTTGGCCTCACCAGCAAGTGCTTCATGCCACGTTGGCCTCACCAGCAAGTGCTTCATGCCACGTTGGCCTCACCAGCAAGTGCTTCATGCCACGTTGGCCTCACCAGCAAGTGCTTCATGCTGGCCTCACCAGCAAGTGCTTCATGACACGTTGGCCTCACCAGCAAGTGCTTCATGCCAGGCTGGCCTCACCAGCAAGTGCTTCATGCCACGTTGGCCTCACCAAGCATCAAGTGCTTCATGCCACGTTGGCGTCACCAGCAAGTGCATCATGCCACGTTGGCCTCACGAGAAAGTGCATCATGCGTTGGCGTCACCAGCAAGTGCATCATGCCACGTTGGCCTCACCAGCAAGTGCTTCATGCCACGTTGGCCTCACCAGCAAGTGCTTCATGCCACGTTGGCCTCACCAGCAAGTGCATCATGCCATGTTGGCCTCACCAGCAAGTGCTTCATGCCACGTTGGCCTCACCAGCAAGTGCTTCATGCCACGTTGGCCTCACCAGCAAGTGCTTCATGCCACGTTGGCCTCACCAGCAAGTGCTTCATGCCACGTTGGCCTCATCAGCAAGTGCTTCGTGCCACGTTGGCCTCACCAGCAAGTGCTTCGTGCCACGTTGGCCTAACCAGCAAGTGCTTCATGCCACGTTGGCCTCACCAGCAAGTGCTTCATGCCAGGCTGGCCTCACCAGCAAGTGTTTAATGCCACGTTAGCCTCACCAGCAAGTGCTTTGTGCCCTGTTGACCTCACAAGCAAGTGCTTCATGCCAGGCTGGCCTCACCAGCAAGTGCTTCATGCCAGGCTGGCCTCACCAGCAAGTGCTTCATGCCACTTTGGCCTCGCCAGCAAGTGCTTCAAGCCGCATTGGCCTCGCCAACAAGTGCTTCATGCCACGTAGGCCTCGCCAGCAAGTGCTTCATGCCACGTTGGCCTCGCCAGCAAGTGCTTCATGCCACGTTGGCCTCGCCAGCAAGTGCTTCATGACACGTTGGCCTCGCCAGCAAGTGCTTCAAGCCGCATTGGCCTCACCAGCAAGTGCTTCATGCCACGTAGGCCTCGCCAGCAAGTGCTTCAAGTGCCATGCATTGGTCTCGCCAACAAGTGCTTCATGCCACGTAGGCCTCGCCAGCAAGTGCTTCATGCCACGTTGGCCTCGCCAGCAAGTGCTTCATGACACGTTGGCCTCACCAGCAAGTGCTTCATGCCACGTTGGCCTCACCAGCAAGTGCTTCATGCCAGGCTGGCCTCACCAGCAAGTGCTTCATGCCAGGCTGGCCTCACCAGCAAGTGCTTCATGCCAGGCTGGCCTCACCAGCAAGTGCTTCATGCCAGGCTGGCCTCACCAGCAAGTGCTTCATGCCAGGCTGGCCTCACCAGCAACTGCTTCATGCCAGGCTGGCCTCACCAGCAAGTGCTTCATGCCAGGCTGGCCTCACCAGCAAGTGCTTCATGCCACGCTGGCCTCACCAGCAAGTGCTTCATGCCAGGCTGGCCTCACCAGCAAGTGCTTCATGCCAGGCTGGCCTCACCAGCAAGTGCTTCATGCCAGGCTGGCCTCACCAGCAAGTGCTTCATGCCAGGCTGGCCTCACCAGCAAGTGCTTCATGCCACGTTGGCCTCACCAGCAAGTGCTTCATGCCAGGCTGGCCTCACCAGCAAGTGCTTCATGCCCTGTTGGCCTCACCAGCAAGTGCTTCATGCCACGTTGGCCTCACCAGCAAGTGCTTCATGCCACGTTGGCCTCACCAGCAAGTGCTTCATGCCACGTTGGCCTCACCAGCAAGTGCTTCATGCCACGTTGGCCTCACCAGCAAGTGCTTCATGCCACGTTGGCCTCACCAGCAAGTGCTTCATGCCACGTTGGCCTCACCAGCAAGTGCTTCATGCCAGGCTGGCCTCACCAGCAAGTGCTTCATGCCAGGCTGGCCTTACTAGCAAGTGCTTCATGCCAGGCTGGCCTCACCAGCAAGTGCTTCATGCCAGGCTGGCCTCACCAGCAAGTGCTTCATGCCAGGCTGGCCTCACCAGCAAGTGCTTCATGCCACGTTGGCCTCACCAGCAAGTGCTTCATGCCACGTTGGCCTCACCAGCAAGTGCTTCATGCCACGTTGGCCTCACCAGCAAGTGCTTCATGCCACGTTTGGCCTCACCAGCAAGTGCTTCATGCCAGGCTGGCCTCACCAGCAAGTGCTTCATGCCACGTTGGCCTCACCAGCAAGTGCTTCATGCCACGTTGGCCTCACCAGCAAGTGCTTCATGCCACGTTGGCCTCACCAGCAAGTGCTTCATGCCACGTTGGCCTCACCAGCAAGTGCTTCATGCCACGTTGGCCTCACCAGCAATTGCTTCATGCCAGGCTGGCCTCACCAGCAAGTGCTTCATTCCAGTCTGGCCTCAAAAGCAAGTGCTTCATACCACGTTGGCCTCACCAGCAAGTGCTTCATGCCACGTTGGCCACTCCAGCAAGTGCTTCATGCCAGACTGGCCTCACCAGCAAGTGCTTCATGCCAGGCTGGCCTCACCAGCAAGTGCTTCATGCCACGTTGGCCTCACCAGCAAGTGCTTCATGCCACGTTGGCCTCACCAGCAAGTGCTTCGTGCCACGTTGGCCTCACCAGCAAGTGCTTCATGCCACGTTGGCCTCACCAGCAAGTGCTTCATGCCACGTTGGCCTCACCAGCAAGTGCTTCATGCCACGTTGGCCTCGGCAGCAAGTGCTTCATGCCACGTTTTCCTCACCAGCAAGTGCTTCATGCCATGTTGGCCTAACCAGCAAGTGCTTCATGCCACGTTGGCCTCGCCAGCAAGTGCTTCATGCCACGTTGGCCTCAACAGCAAGTGCTTCATGCCCTGTTGGCCTCACCAGCAAGTCTTCATGCCACGTTGGCCTCACCAGCAAGTGCTTCATGCCACGCTGGCCTCATCAGCAAGTGCTTCGTGCCACGTTGGCCTCACCAGCAAGTGCTTCGTGCCACGTTGGCCTCACCAGCAAGTGCTTCATGCCACGTTGGCCTCACCAGCAAGTGCTTCATGCCACGTTGGCCTCACCAGCAAGTGCTTCATGCCACGTTGGCCTCACCAGCAAGTGCTTCATGCCACGTTTGCCTCACCAGCAAGTGCTTTGTGCCCTGTTGGCCTCACCAGCAACTGCTTCATGCCATGTTGGCCTCACCAGCAAGTGCTTTGTGCCCTGTTGACCTCACAAGCAAGTGCTTCATGCCAGGCTGGCCTCACCAGCAAGTGCTTCATGCCAGGCTGGCCTCACCAGCAAGTGCTTCATGCCAGGCTGGCCTCACCAGCAAGTGCTTCATGCCAGGCTGGCCTCACCAGCAAGTGCTTCATGCCACGTTGGCCTCACCAGCAAGTGCTTCATGACACGTTGGCCTCACCAGCAAGTGCTTCATGACACGTTGGCCTCACCAGCAAGTGCTTCATGACACGTTGGCCTCACCAGCAAGTGCTTCATGACACGTTGGCCTCACCAGCAAGTGTTTCATGACACGTTGGCCTCACCAGCAAGTGCTTCATGCCACGTTGGCCTCACCAGCAAGTGCTTCATGCCACGTTGGCCTCACCAGCAAGTGCTTCATGCCACGTTGGCCTCACCAGCAAGTGCTTCATGCCACGTTGGCCTCACCAGCAAGTGCTTCATGCCACGTTGGCCACTCCAGCAAGTGCTTCATGCCAGACTGGCCTCACCAGCAAGTGCTTTATGCCAGGCTGGCCTCACCAGCAAGTGCTTCATGCCCTGTTGGCCTCACCAGCAAGTGCTTCGTGCCACGTTGGCCTCACCAGCAAGTGCTTCATGCCACGTTGGCCTAACCAGCAAGTGCTTCATGCCACGTTGGCCTCACCAGCAAGTGCTTCATGCCACGTTGGCCTAACCAGCAAGTGCTTCATGCCACGTTGGCCTCACCAGCAAGTGCTTCATGCCACGTTGGCCTCACCAGCAAGCGCTTCATGCCACGTTGTCCTCACCAGCAAGTGCTTCATGCCACGTTGGACTCACCAGCAAGTGCTTCATGCCACGTTGGCCTCACTAGCAAGTGCTTCATACCACGTTGGCCTCACCAGCAAGTGCTTCATGCCACGTTGGCCTCACCAGCAAGTGCTTCATGCCAGGCTGGCCTCACCAGCAAGTGCTTCATGCCAGGCTGGCCTCACCAGCAAGCGTTTTTTTGTTAGGTTGGCCTCACCATCAAGTGCTTCATGCCAGGCTGGCCTCACCATCAAGTGCTTCATGCCATGTTGGCATGAAGCACTTGCGTATACACACATAGCGAAATCCAATGGGCAACAAAGAGGTAAAACGAATTTTTAAAAACTGGAGAGAAAAAAGATGAAGAAAATGCCAGGAGAGAGAAGGACAATATAAAAGCGATCACTGAAAAAGTAAAGCATCATCAGACCCATATAATAAAAAAGGCACAACACCGTGAATGAAATACATAGATATCCCGCTCCTCTACACTTACCAGTAAATAGGTACCCGAGTGTAGGTGCAACTACTACCGTTCCTCGCCTTTTGACTTTACTCCACATACAAAAGAGCAGCAGCCCATTACAGAAATAATTTCAGAGTGAACATAAGACTTCACTAAACAGATGGTAAACGTTACTAATTAAAGAAAATAATATTTTAAACTCTCAGGTAGCAAGAAGATCTGATCTGCAGGACAAACTCCAAAACATATTTAAGTACATATAACAACAATTATCAACCATGTTATTACAAAATTAGACAAAGCAATAACGGTTAAACAAATTGTTGTATTAATAACAACCAAGAAATATAACGTGTAGCTATATGATAACTCGGTGGTGGATGACTCTTTAGTAAACATGATCATCAAGAATATTTAACACCTTAATGAGAATATACCGGGATAGTAGTGCTAGTATGAGCCCTATAATTTAATTACCGAAAAGAGAAATAGAAGTATTTAGTTCGCGAATACCAGTATATTTGTCAATAGAGCAGACTTACCCCCCCCCCCCCCACAACAACCACCTTATACTGTAGATGAAATTGGAAATATTCTTTTATATTTCTGTAGTGATGGTGTTTGAAAACCAGAAACATTTCTGTGTGTGTGTGTGTGGTGTGTGTGTGTGTGTGTGTGTGTGTGTGTGTGTGTGTGTGCGCGCGCGTTAGTTAGTTACCATTTTGTCCTAGGCACATGTCGATTAGACACTAGGCCTGCTGAGTGTGTGTAGGTGTGTAGGTGTGTGTGTGTGTGTGTTAGTTACCATTTTGTCCTAGGCACATGTCGTGTGTGTGTGTGTGTGTGTGTGTGTGTGTGTGTTTCCAGAATTTAAAATCCATACCTTTGTGCAAGCAATGTTTGAGTCAACAGTTTTTCTTGTATTGTTTACTTCCTGTGTGTGTGTGTGTGTGTGTGTGTGTGTGTATTAGTGAAATTCCAAGCGCTTTCGCGACTTCACATTATCACAATGTGAGAAGTCACGAAAGCGCCTGAAATTTCGCTATTTTTTCCAGTGGTTGGTCTGCATATTGTAATATTACCTGTTTACTGTGATCCTATTGCGCGCGCGCGCGCACACACACATATATATATATATATATATATATATATATATATATATATATATATATATATATATATATATTATATATATATATATATATATATATATATATATATATATATACATATATATATATATATATATTAATTATATATGTATATATTAAATTTATATATATATAAATTAATATACAAATATATATATCTATATATAATTTATATATATATATATATATATATATATATATATATGTCGTGCCGAATAGGCAGAACTTGCGATCTTGGCTTAAATAGCAACGCTCATCTTGCCATATAGGACAAGTGAAAATTTGTGTATGCAATAATTTCGCCAAAATCGTTCTGAACCTAACGAAAAAAAATATATTTCACTGTGTTTGTTTATTATTAAATTATTGTAAACAAATCTGAAATATATTTAGTTGGGTTAGGCTAAAATAAATTGCTCTTGTTATAATAAGGTTAGGTAAGTTTTCTAAGTTCCTTTTGGTGCAAAATTATAAATTTTTACATCAACATTAATGAAAAAAATATATCTTTAAACGTATAAGAGAAAGTTTTAGAAAGGACTTAATTTTAAATGAGTTCTTGCTAATTGACCAGTTTTACATATTCGGCACGACATATATATATATATATATATATATATATATAATGTCGTGCCGAATAAATAAAACTTGCCATTTTGGCTTAAATAGGAACGCACTTCTTGCCGAATAGGGCAAGCGAAAATTTATGTATGCAGTGATTTTGCAAAAATCATTCTGAATCTAATGAAAAAATATATTTCATGGTGTTTGTTTATTCTTAAATTATTGTAAATTTAGAGTGCTAGACACGGCATTATGCCGCCCCTCCCCTACACACGTACCAAAACACAAACATACCATGAAAGATTATAATATATATATCTGAAAAATTACTGAGGTTTTAATACTTGATGTTGCGTCCTTTACGCTCAGTCACGTTCCTCAGACGTGTAGGAAAACTCTCACATAAATTCTTGAGGATTTGGGGAGGTATATTATTCCATGCCTCGTGTAGAGCAGCCTCCAACAGCGGGATGGAACTGATATCCTTGCCCCGTAAACTTCGTTTCACTATTGCCCAGAGATTCTCAATAGGGTTTAGGTCTGTGGAATTGCCTGGCCAGTCATTGAAGAACCTCATTTCACAGTCCTTAAGCCAGTGAACTACAGATTTGGTGGTATGACACGGTGCACCATCCTACATAAAAATTGTAATCCCACACTTGTCAAACACATCAGGTAAACTGTCACACAATAACTCCAGGTAATTATACTGTTTCATATACAGGTTTATGGAAAGCACAATGAGTTCACCAGCACTCTGGGCACTGAAACACCCCCAAACCATGAGCGAGTCTGGGTGTTTGGTGGTCCCACAGGTGTAGCGTGGGTCTAGCGGGTCACTACCTCTGGGCCGGTACACATGTTCCCCACGGCTACAGATGACGATGAAGGTTGCTTCATCACTCCAAAGTACTTCAGACCATTGTTGATGATTCCAATGAAGATATTTCTTTGCATAATCCAGCCTACGTTTCTTCTGTGGCTTGGAGAGGATCGGTTTCTTAACCTGGCGGTGACTACTGTAGCCCAGTTAAGACACGTCTGTTCACAGTTCTTGCAGACACCTCAGAGAAGATGTCGTTTCTTTTCCTTCAGTTCAATAGTAGTTATCTTAGGTGTACTCTAACTGCTTCTTCAATACAGTTAATGTACGAACAGATATCTTCTTCCAGGGGTCAGGGCGAGGTTTTGGCAGACGTTAACTCGACACCACCACCAACCTTGAAACGCTGCACTCGGTTCCTCACTGAACGCTCACACATACCAACATTCTCCACTAGTTCTTTTGTCTGGTGCTAAGCTGTGTGAATCCCTACGATATGAGCTATAGTTTCAGGTGTTAAAGACTTCCTTTTACCGATAATCAAACATGTATAACCCCAAAACCAAAGGGAACACTGGAAGAAAGATGGGGCGGATGAGAGACAAAAGCGTAACACTTTCTCTCACCACGGCAGCCACGTGAGCACTAAGGAGTCACTGTGGAGTGTGGTGGCAGGCCGTGACGTCATGCTAATGGCTGCTACCCGGCATAATGAACTGACGATAAAAGGCCCCCCGTATGGTAGGAATTTGATTTTCATCACAGCATTATGCCGGGGCGCTCACCCGGCATAATACCGTGACAAGCAGGTTATATAAAATATATTTAGTTGGATTAGGCTAAATTAAATTGCGCTTGTTTTAATAAGGCTAGGTAAGTTTCATAAGGTTCTTTAGGTACAAAATTATTAATTTTACAAATTGACATTAAACTGAAAAAATATATCTTTAAATGTATAAGAGGAAATTTTAGAAAGGACTTGGTTTTAAATTATTTCTTGCTAATTAACCAATTTTTATCTGTTCGGCACGACATATATGTATACATACACACACACACATTGGCCCTTTCGCACCGAGGAAGGGTGATCCGTGACAGAAGAAACTTACACACTCCATCACTCTTGCCAGAAGCGCGCAGACACTTCAACATACCATCACCCTTCATTCAGAGTGCACGCACTGTACCTTTCAAGTAAAGGATTCAAGTCTAGCTAACCGGTTTCCTTCGATCCCTTCTTGAATGTTACTTTGCTTACACTCCAACAGCACGTCAAGTCATAAATGCCATTTGCCTCCACTCGCTCCTAAGACTCTCACACATGCTTGCTGGAAGTCTAAGCCCCTTGCACACAAAATCTCCTTTACCCCTCCCTCCAACCTTTTCTAAGACGACCCCTACCCCGCCTTCCTTCCATTACAGATTTCTATGCTCTCCAAGTCATTTTGCTTCGTTCATCCCTTCATAAATGTCTGAAGCTCCTAAACAACCCGTCCTCAGTCCTTTGGAAAATACTCTGATCAGAAACCTCATACCTTCTAATGTACAAGTTACGACTCTAATCTCCTGTTTTTAGCTGTCAAACTCATTCGTTCCCTAGGCTCTCTCATCTTAATAATCTCACTCCAAAATTTTTTGTTACTCTCAGCAAATTCTGTTGATAGTCCCTCACCCATTCTCTCATTTGCTCTCCTTTTACATTCCTTCACCCCTCTCTTAACCTCTCTCTTTCTCTCTCCATATACTCTTCCCTCCTTTCATTACTTCTATTTTTTAAAAACCTCTCATTTGCTAACTTTCTCTCTCTTTACTTTATTTCAGTAATCGTTCTTCCATCCTGCACCCACGTTCCTGTAACCACAAACTTCTGCTGAACACTATAACTTTATTCTTAAATCTATCCTATACCTCAACTCTCACTAGCCCATTTTTCATCCAATAATAGTTTATATCTTACCCTAACTGCCTCCTCCTTTAGTTTATAAACCTTCACTTCTTTCTTACTTACAGGTACCATTCTCCTTGTTTCCCCATCTACCTTTTACTCTCACTGTAGCTACACACAAAAAATCTGATATATATGTGGCCCCTCTATAAACATGCGCATCCTGAAGTCTACCCTTTTAGCTACCGATACTCTAAGTACATAGTATGTAGAGAAATATTTTAAGTATTTCCCTATATACTTATTTCAAGTATTTCAGGGCTGGGTCCCAGTCAACTTCATTAATTTAGCAAGGTGACAAGACTTGCCAAGCAAATGTGCCGTTTAAGCAAAACAATAGTCCTTCATTATGTGAGTGTTCGGACTGGATATTGGCTAGGAGAGAAAGAATGGTGGAAGAGGCAATACTGGCAAGGATATCAGCAAGATGGTGAGAGTGGCAAGCCAGATAGATGGCGGGAGTCAAGAAGGGAATACCTATTGGCGGATCTGGCCATCAACGCCTCAAGGGCTTGTCTTTTTTTTCCTGGTTAGAGAAAGTGGTCTATTTCTTTCAAAACTCTTGGCTCTCCTATTCTTTGACTAGATGGCACTAGTAACCTAGAATCATTTAACTACTTGACTTGACAAATCTTTGCTGATAAGAACATATAAATAGGACATTTATGGATATATATTAATTACAGTAGTTTTCCGTAATTTTTATCTATTCTTTTTATTCGTCATCGAGTTAACTAATATCAATTCCCGAGAAACCAGCATTCCCAGGTGCGACCATGAATAAAGGCTTTTCTAAACTAGGCTGTACTAATCTAAACTAATGTCTGCTCTTAAGTTCTGCTTAGAAGAGCTGAAATAAAGACTCGTGCCTTAGTTCTTGACTTAATACTTAATCATAGCAAATGCCCCAGCATATACATGTACTTGCTTGATAACAATATTCTCGATACCATAATCGTCAAAGAAAATTCTAAAAGTAACCCCTCACCAAGGATATCTAAAAAAGCAACAAATCATTTAGCGATGCACAGTAATTGTTTATTGTATAGTAGGCACTGACGATAAGTATGGTAGAACGACATTTGGTACATAGCAAACCAATATTTTGGACGACGTTTTGCTCTTAGTAAAGTTTTATCAAGCTTTGCGTGACTAATAAAACTCGACTCAAAGAGAAAAATCATCTGTAATGACGGTTTGCTTTGCACTTAGTCGGGAAGTAAATTAAATTCCCTGGACGACATTTATATTCAACGAAGCGCTTCAATATGAAGATTGTTAGCAAAGAAAATGGATACCTCGTGTACAAAGACCGCTCCAGGCTTTTTCAGAAATCTATAAATCTTCAGAGAGAACAGTGACTAATAATTTGCACACTTGTCACTAAAGGAGTCAGTATGCTAGTATTAATGTACATTTGTAAGTATTTGTAACTTGTGCCACTTCCTCATTATCCACGGACAACAGTAACACATTTTTTACTCATTTCTTAAGAGGATTTGGGCCAAGTATGATTTTAGTAATATGAAAGAGTAAGATTTATCCGGAATGAGTTTGAAGGGCCATTGACACTTAACGTCGCTTCGAATACTGATACCCGGTATCTGAGGAAAAAATATTGGCTGAAGGAAAGGGCAAAGGAGTTTCCTTCAGGAATAGATGCAGGAACAAGCGCTTCCAATTAGGTTAAGTGGACCCCACTTCTCCCTTCCCCTTCTTCCCCTTCTAAACCCCAGCAGAGCGTAAAGGAGGTGATGAATCGTTGCCTCCAACCTCTGATGTGCCCAGATGGCAGGATATAACAAGTGTTCCAAGAAGAGAATGGGGAAATTTTTGTTACCGATGGTACGCAGAACGAATAAGGGGACACAAGTTCGGAATATTTGTTACGGAGAATTTTCTTGCACTCGATCGGAGCTCACTGTCAGACAGTTAAAGCACACTGTTCTTCACCACTGAGCATGGCCCTTCAACCTAGGATTAACCATTTTTGTATGTAGTTTTTCCACCACTGTTAACGGGTCATTTATTATTTAGATTCGCTCAACAACCTTAACGAAAAGGTTCTTGCAATAAATGGAAATTAGAGAAATGAAATCAAGTAGAGAAATGAGAGCTCCATTACACAGTTGGCTGCAACTTTACAGTTTCCAATATTAATAAAACCTGACTTGAAAATGAGCTAACGCAGAGAAAAAAAACACGTAGCTTCTAAAATATATGTAGATACTTTAACCTAACGACTAAGAACATTGTGCCAAGAGAAAACAAGTCTTTCCAATATGACGCCAGCCTCGGGAGAGCAGCAATTGTCTCGTCAATGTCCGCAACTCGATATGATCATTATTATGACAGACGTGAAGCCTTTATAACAATAGCAGGGACTTCGTGATAATGCTGAGTGAACAAGCGCCGCAAACTAGACTAGAAAATTGAGGGCGAAATGGAATAGCCCGAAGAAATGAATTTATTTTAATTGGTATTGAAATAATACCTGGTAACACTACTGGAAATGCGTTCCTAAACATTCCAAACATCCTGGCTCTTGCAGGGTGAGGTTTCATTAGGCATTTCGAAAAATATGGTTGCTGTTTGAGTTTAATTCCACTAGTCAACCATTGATGTTTGGGGAGATGACATTTAATGACAAAATGTAAGATCGCAAATTGCATAAGATTTTTTTAATTTTAGGTACGTCTAAAACATTCCGCAAAAAAAAATCCACCATAGCGACTCGGCTTCATTTTTTACGTCCTCTGGTACACACAGCGCATTTATTTTCATGTGGCATTTCCTATAGGCCTATTGCACACTTCGTCAGCAGGTATGGTTGCATATTAAATTGGTACGTCAAATTCAACGCTTTGGTGACCATTGAGTTCAGCATTAAGAGCGCAGTCATTCTCAGGAACATAATTTACATTATAATCATCACACACTATAATGAGGTATCTGTTACGCTTTTTGACTGCGTAACGTAAATAAAATTCCTGGCTCCTAGAAGGGTAAAACCTGGTATGTCTAAGGGCTTGTATACTTTTTAAAACAGAAGAAAAACCACTCGAGGGTCAGCTTGTACCTTCACATTAAATGTGGAATGTTAATTAGTCAAACACTGTCTATACAAACATTGCCTCTACGTCACATATATAAAGATAACATATGCAACCTACAATCTACTCTACTGCAACCAACATCAGCACACTCCAATTCACCTTTACCCAGTACTCAATTAGCTCACTAGCACACTGCTAATAGTGAGTAAAAAAAAACAAAATATATAAATATTTATAAACAGGGAGATTCCATGACACACACCCCTCCCCCTACTTCTGCAGGCTACTCAACCTGCAGGCTGTACAAGTACTATCTCAAAACTTAAATAGGCCTCTGCACACTAGGGCCTTATAGGTAACCATGAAAACACTCAAACACAAATAAAATTACGTATAGTATAAACAAAAAAACTCGCCAACTCGTACAACTATATCTTGCTCCATTTGCTGTGCTTCACCTACTGAACAAAACACACCTCACTCTCTCCTCTCCTGGCCACTGACCAGGAATAATGCGCGACCGGTTTCAGAACGAATCCCGGAAAATGACATATATGGAGCATTTTTTTTTATAAAATATTCCTTACAAAACATTGCATACTAGTATCCTTGAAGGAAAATCCTTAAGTGGTGGCCTGATTTTGTCTCCATCCAACTTTTTGATTTTCTTTTGCTCGTAACTCGTGAACCATATTATCATATTAAAATTTTGAAAGCTTGTGTACTGTAACGAGGACCACACTACAGGAACAATTGGCATGTGGAAGTGCCCTACGAGAGAAAGTTATTGAAGCCATTCCCAGCAGTCTGGAATACCTCGGACAATTTCCAAAAACTTCAGCGGTGTGGCTTCAAAAGTTCATGAAAACATGACGACAGCGGAGAGTGAAATTCAAATGGATAGGCGTAGATTTGACCATTTTGTGTGAAATATAGTGTGAAATTTTGAAGCCCGTTTTATCATCAGGATCAAAATATATGCATCTACCTCTTCCGAAAGGCTGATGAACGGTACGGTAAGGATAGCACACATGCACTTTAGTTTATGAAACTGGACAAGCTTTACAAACACACAGTTATTTTTTTCTTATAGGATTGTAGAGACTTAAAATACAATTGCAAAAAAGAAAATCAAAGTCGCCTAAATACTGCACAGTCAGAGTCGTCCGTCTACTGACCAGTTTCCTCATAGCATCTAAGATTTTCGTCCGTAACTTCAGAACGCCTAATCTAATCAGCTTCAAATATCAAACCCTGGTCAACTATTGCTGGGTGAAGGTTTGTAAGATAGTTAAAATGAGCAATTTCTCTCTGCTCAATTTTATATTATATCAGTCCCGAAATTGATTTCCACATTGCTTTGAAGATTATCTTTTGATTTGATACACAATTTCATGCATTTCCAAGATTTACTTACTGCATATTGTTATTGGCTATAAATCCATATAAATACACAGACATACGATGAGGGTGGAGGTGAGGATGGTGATAGTGTAGTGATATTGTGGTGATGGTGGTGGTAGCCAGTGTGATCGCTGATGTGGTGATAATAGTGATGAATTCACACCAAATTATGCACATAAGCAATATGAATACAAAGTCACATACATAATTGTTGAACGTATACATACATTCAGATACAAATTCTCATACGTATGCACACTTACGTACGCAAGTGTGCATATAATGCTGGTAGAATTACCGACAATATATAAAGTGAAAGGACACAAGTGCAACTAATGTGACATTTTTATTTTGGCAACGTTTCGCTCTCCAGGAGCTTTGTCAAGCCGTTACAAACAATATATGGACACAGGGTATATATAGGGTTAGAGTGAGGTATAACACTAGTGGTAGCAGTAGTAGTAGTAGTAGTAATACAGTTAATTTGTACTTGAGTAAAAGGACATAAAAGCTATTATTTGGGTAGCATAAAAATAAGAAATTTAATCAATGTGATTTACAGCAGACTTAAAGTGAAATATTATACTGTCGTGTAGATGTATAGTGGAGTTCTCTAGTGACAGGTGTAGAATAATACTTCTTAGATCAATTAGATAAGATTTGTCAGGAAAGAGGACTAGTGTTTTCTGACGTGGGTCTTAGTCATATGATGACCCGCAGCTTTCGGTGAGCTGACCAACGCCTTCCGCTGGTTTAAGGGCCCACCCGTTTTAAAAATATGGTTATGATTATAACCATTCGATTAGTTGGCGGTTGCTTCTGGCTCTACTGGAAGAGTTATATTGGTAGCCTTTGTAACACGTCTTGCCTCGACCAAGCTGTTTGGGAGCTCACCCAGGCGGCATTCAAATATAGGAACACTAATGGTTATTACTGTCGTCAACATGACTCATGAGTCATGTTGACGGCAGAGAAGGGACTTGAGCTAGAGTTCGTCACGGCCACGCTAGCTGGAGATTCGTCTGTAAAAAACTTGCATTTGTGGTCACAGTGGTGCCTGTGCTAACTAATGGTAATCTAGTGAAAAACCATACCACGGATGGGGTTTGAACCCGCGGTAAGAGTCTCAAAACTCCAGGCCGTCGAGTTAGCTACTGGGCCAGCTAGCTTCAGTAAGATTCGTCCAACTAGGTATATTTCTACACCATAGGAAGGTTAGCATAGGCACCACTGTGTCCACAAATGGTGTAGAAATATACCTGGATGGACGAATCTTATTGAAGCTAGCTGGCCCAGTGGCTAACGCGACGGTCTGGAGTTTTGAGACTCTCCTACCGCGGATTCAAACCCCATCCGTGGTATGGTTTGATTGCAATCGTGTCATTATGATTTCGCGAGTCAGGTTATCTAGTGGTTACACTGGGCTTAATACATAAGAATGTATATTACTGACAATACTAAACATTTCAGAACCAAACTGTGTGTATGTGTGTGTATGTGTGTGTATGTGTATGTATGTGTGTGTGTATGTATGTGTGTGTGTATGTATGTATGTGTGTGTATGTGTGTGTATGTGTGTGTATATGTGTGTGTGTGTGTGTGTGTGTGTGTGTGTGTGTGTGTGCGCTCTCTCTCTCTCTCTCTCTCTCTCTCTCTCTCTCTCTCTCTCTCAAGTCCAGACTGAAGAAGCCCCTGGTGGGCGTAATGCATATTTCTTATATACTTGTACTCGTAGTTATTCATGAAGTTTGACTCGACAAGTTAATGCAGTCCAGGTGTTGCACATGTCTTATTCATCACCGCAAAAGCACGTTCAAAAAACGTATTGCAGGAAACAGCATTAATACATTCTATGCCATTGTGACCCTTCAAGCATGGGCATGCCATTAGACTCAGACGCTATTC
Source organism: Cherax quadricarinatus (assembly GCF_038502225.1). Lineage (NCBI taxonomy): Eukaryota > Metazoa > Arthropoda > Malacostraca > Decapoda > Parastacidae > Cherax > Cherax quadricarinatus. The sequence goes on from NC_091298.1 coordinate 26,755,889, forward strand.
CTGATCTGCTGTCTTAAAAGCTGGGCAAGGAAACACTCCACTACGGTGGATTTTTCATCTTTAATGCTCCGGTGATAATTGAATTCTTTGTCAACCGAATTCGCTGATAAACTCGCAGGATATGCATGTGATTTAAAGTGGTTTCACTCTTAGATGTTCCACACTGTCCAAGGAAAACTTCTGCTCTAGCAATGTGGCATTATTGTCATTGAATACGTTGAGCAGAGAGTCAATTATGCTTTGCTATTAATGTCAGAAGCTTCGTGTTGCCCTTTTTAAATATAGATGATGTGTCACTATTGTTTTCATTGTTTAAAAAGATGACGGGCAAAGCTTCTCTCTCATTAGTCAGGATTTTTGCAGTATTATTTAGTAACGTATTTCCAATAATTCTACTGAATAACATATCATTAATAATTATTTATTCATTTAGTCTAAACAATTATACATTTTCCGAGCCTATAAAGTGATCAAAGATAAAAAAAAATGAAGTTATCAAACTACCACTAATACATCTTAGGTTTTTTACTATCTACTGAGGATTTATTATATTTTTTAAAAATGTTTAAGAATTATTGAAGTGTAAATCAGAAAAACTAATAAATGTTGGTACATCCATCCTCACCCGAACCATAAAATAACTGAACGAAGGACTTTTGCGGCAAGGATCAACAGCATTAAGCCTTCCAGCAATGAGGACCAAATTGCACCAGAAATGAACATTGTAAATGAGGGGCTTAAGAGATGAAAGGCTGGAATATCACAAATGAAAATATTCAAATAAAAACTACATTTTAAAAAGCATAACAGGTAAGGCAATAACTGAGGGTATTACCCGAGACGGAATAAAATACCGTCTCCAGTAAATTAGAAAAGAAAAATATGACTGAAGAAAACATTTTTTAAATGTTTCAAATTTTACATTGTAATCAAAAAAACTTCGACCGTAAAGCAGAGAAAATGAAGAATCTGCTCGAGGAAAGTACTACGAAAACCGCACTAACAAAGGGAGCCCAGAGTGTCTCCGGCACTCACAGTCATGCAGCTCTACCCACTGTGTCGAATATGTAAAGAAGAAATGAACAAAAAAAAAAACACTTCCTCATAACGACCACAGCACACAACCCCTCAACAACACACCCCAAGAGCACAACAACCTCAAGCACCCCAGACACAGATCCCTAACAATACAACCCCCAACAAACCAAATGTTTTACTGAGTATAATAAATTCGTATTTTTTTTTTGGTGCAAATTGTAATGTGTAGTGTGCACCCATCAAAAATTTTCTACTCCATCTCCTGAAGCCAATTAATCCATAACAGGAGCTACGATATTATTTTCATTATTATATATTCTACAAAGTTGTGCTATTTTCCGATTCACAAGCTGATAGCATAATTTTGGGTAGTGTTTCCACACATAATTGTGTGAAATATGCACTACGATGACCTCGTGACCTCTGTTGTTGACTTCACTTGCTCGTAGTGCAGTAGAAAGGTGTCATTATTGGGGTTGCTGGTTGTTGGGATTGTGTGTTTGTTGGGATAATGTGGTTGTTGGGGCTGTGTAGATGTAGAGATTTTGTGGTTGTTGGGATGTATGGTAGTTAGGTTTTGTGAATATTGGGGGTTGTGTGGTTGTAGGTTGTTAGAGTTGTATGGGTGTAGAGGTTGTTGAGGTTGTGTGGTTGTTAGTGTTTAGTTTTTGAGAGTAGTGTAGTTGTGTTGGGATTGTGGCTGAGGATGTGGAGCTGGGGGTTGTGTGGATGTTGGGAGTTACGCGGGTGTACACGTTGTGTAGTTCGAGTGTGTAGTTGTTGGGGTTGTGTAGTTGTTGGGGGTTGTATGGTTGTTGGGGTTGCATAATTTATAGGGTTGTGTGGGTGTTGGGGCTTGTGTAAGAGTTAGGGTATATAGTTGTTGTTATTTAGTTGTTGCGGGTTGTGTGGGTGTTGGGGGTTATGTAATTGTTGGGATTGTGGGGGTATTGGGACTTGTGTAAGGGTAGGGGTTGTGTACGCAAATAACCCGCGCATAGGAGAGAAGAGCTTACGACGAAAGAAGAGAAGGGTGTCTTACTCTGCCAAGACTCATTCACTTCCTGAAGTGCGCACCTTCTATCGACAACCCAACACTTAGCTAATATGACTTACTCCTGAGATCTATCTTTAAAAAGGCAGGAAGATCAGCAATGGGATCAAGCAATTCTCCCAGTGCGACTGGGACGTACAGGGGTGCGCAAGGCAACGCAGGTAGCTTTACCTGCATTTCTCTCCTCGTGCATGGCTTCCAATGGACTAGTCAAAAGGTTGAGAGTTGCGGTAGGAGCTCAAGACCCAAGGTTCACTGAAGCAGCCATGCTGTGGGATACCCTAGCAGACTCCTACAGCAGACCAGCTCCTCTCAAAAAGCACAAACAGTCCCACTGGAACAAACCAATCATGGAAAAATTGCCAACGCAATGCTCATTTGCTCAACAACGCTTTAGGAAAGGACAAAGCTCGTCCCCTAGCGGTGAAGGCACAACATTCAGGAGATTTCCTTTCAGTTGTTCCCAACTCTTCCCTGGGCACCCGACTCGACCCACAGGCCATTCGGATTGGTATTTCTCTTCGCCTAACCGCCCCCATACTCACTAAACATTGGTATATTTGCGGCAGGGCGTCGGGTGATCAAATCGGACTTCATGGTCTCGTGTGTCATACATCAGAAGGGAAGTATGCAAGACATGAGAAGGTTACGACATCAACAGACTGTTGCCCAGCTGGCTGCGCCATTTTTGTAGGGTTGGGTGGTCCTGTGGTTTAAAGCGTCATGTGGTTCTCGCTTACCATGAAGCAGGCCAGTACAACATGGGTTCGAATCCTTGGCTAGCACATTGATTATATATATATATATATATATATCTTTAATTAAACCTGAGATTTGGCGGTTTCGAGATAACCACATTTTCACTTTCATTCCATCACAGCTCTAACTTCTTTACATCTAGCTCATTACATAACATTCATACCAGACATTGATCTCTCATAGGACATTTCAGCTTCCGCCTCGCTGTAATATTCAAAGGCCTCGCACCACATTAATAAAGAAGGGTGTTGGCACCGAAATTCCCTTAGGTCATTTTATTATATATATTGACAATTCTCTTTTGCCACAAATTCGTTAATATCCCTGCTACTGCTTTTCTTCCAGCCTTCTTCCATTATTTAACTCCCCGTCCCAAACACCTTCACCAACTTCTACAACTTATTTTATAACCCTCCCAAAAAACAGCCATCATAAAACAGCAGCTATAACAAATACCACCATATATCAGATTTATTACTTTTCAAGTCCACTCCTCTCCGTAACACACTGAGCGTTCATCTTTTTCAACTCCTCTGTTCTTCACCAAGTGAACGATAGTGAAAAGTTTATATATATATATATATATATATATATATATATATATATATATATATATATATATATATATGTGTGTGTGTAGATGAATGGTTCAGAGAACCGACATGTTGATAAATTAGACACATGTGCAACTCTTGGGTATCTTTATTGAGGAAACGTATCGCCACACAGTGGCTTCATCAGTCCATACAAAGGAGAATCTTGAAGAACAGGAGGAGAATGAGGTAATCAGTCCCTCAACCTTGAGTCGATGTGGTCAGTCCATCATTCTTGAATAGAATACGGCATACATGCCGAGAAGGAGCTTATAAACCGTTGGCAGGAGAGGTGCAGCAGTCATAGGTGGTGTCACATTTGTTCAATGTGGAAGTAGGTCGTGCCCAAGAATTAGAGTCAGTTTTATGCACAGAAAAGCATCATTTGCTAGTTTAAGCCATGTTGTACCTCCGGTGTGTAAAGTTTCCGTGCGTTCAGTGAGGTCTGAGCCAGACCTGAGTAGCACCACTGTGTTAAGTCACCCGTGCGACCAGTGTGTTTGACAGCTATCAGACAGCCCTGAGCCCGAGCCCCCTTGTACAGAAAGCTTTTATGTTCGTCGCTCGTGATGTTCTGCAGAATCGTACCTGCTACGATTCCCATCGAGATTTGTTTCACTTCACCTCCAGACCTTCAGAATGCAGTTATAGGTAGAGAAACAAGTCTGGGGACGCTTAGACTAACCTCTGCTATAACTCCAACTGCCGAGAGAATGATACTCGCCAAGCAGCAGTTAGCCACTGTCGGCAGGCGCTGTCAGCCTCGTGTCACAAGCTTCAGTGAGCAGCCTGCACAAAGAAGATGTCACTTTGACTGCTAGCTCTCTCACTGCAGTCTGGTGTATGATGTTACGACTCCCAGATGTTTCACCCAGTCGTCTCTGCCACGACTCACTCCACAACTCGCTCCACGCTCGCCGGCAGTGACAGCCCAGCGACAGTACCAGTCGAGAAGTGTCCTCCTGAGTCGCTTGCCAGAAGTCCTGCCCAGTTGCCGAGTTTTGTCGACGCCTCACTCGAGGGCACCAGCATGTCGTGCCCCAGGTTGAGTGAAACCTGCAGCAACTCCTACGATGACTGCTTCACCGTTCCAGAGGAGACCGTACCCTGTTACGTCACAGCTCAGCCGCAGAGATGTCTCCCGTGTTGCAGTATCTGTCCAGACGCAGGAAGGCGTGCAGTGATGCCCATCGACGCTCACTGCCTATGACCACGATGTTTAGCACACCCCACATGTTTTTTCTTCCCTCCCTGTAGGAAGTTTTTTTCCCGTGTCCATATGTATATATATGTTTTTATTTTGTGTTCCTTGCCCTGTTCTTACGAGAGAGAGACCGAGTTCCTTTTACCACCAGTATTGTCGCGTCGGGACGACGCGCGGTAGGTGGCCGAGCGTATGTAGACTGCCTGTACTGTCTGCACAGACAGCGCCATGCTGGTGCTGCCACCTATAGGCCTTGCCACTTCAGTATGCCCAGACTTGCCTCTCTCTCACTCACACAGCAGCCTAGCAGCAAGACACAAGGCCTCCCAGCTCTCTCTCGTGGGATGGCCCTGCCCGGGCCATGGGCACAAACACACAAGCCTGTGTACCCACCACACATTAACAATAAAGAAAGAAGCCTCCGAAGACATTTATCATTAACCACCCGCTTGCAGCATTACCAAATAATCCCTTCGTTATACACCTCGCCACGTACCATGACTCGCTGCTGTCTTCCTGACAAGTATTCCCTGATCCATTGTAGTGCCTTCCCTGTTATCCCTGCTTGGTCCTCCAGTTTTTGCACCAATCTCTTGTGTAGAACTGTGTCAAACGCCTTCTTGCAGTCCAAGAATATACAATCCACCCACTCCTCTCTCTCTTGTCTTACTGCTGTCACCATGTCATAGAACTCCAGTAGGTTTGTGATGCAGGATTTCCCGTCCCTGAAACCATGTTGGCTGCTGTTGATGAGATCATTCCTTTCTAGATGTTCCACCACTCTTCTCCTGATAATCTTCTACATGATTTTGCATACTATACATGCCAGTGACACTGGTCTGTAGTTTAATGCTTCATGTCTGTCTCCTTTTTTAAAGATTGGGACTACATTTGCTGTCTTCCATGCCTCAGGCAATCTCCCTGTGTGTACTCACCTATTTGTACTCACCTATTTGTGGTTGCAGGGGTCGAGTCACAGCTCCTGGCCCCGCCTCTTCGCTGATTGCTACTAGGTCCTCTCTCTCCCTGCCCCATGAGCTCTATCATACCTCGCCTTAAAACTATGTATGGTTCCTGCCTCCACTAAATCACTTTCTAGGCTATTCCAAGGCCTGACTACTCTATGACTGAAGAAATACTTCCTAACATCCCTTTGATTCATCTGAGTCTTCAACTTCCAATTGTGACCTCTTGTGTCTGTGTCCCATTTCTGGAACATCCCGTCTTTGTCCACCTCGTCTATTCCGCGCAGTATTTTATATGTCGTTATCATGTCTCCCCCGACCCTCCTGTCCTCCAGTGTCGTCAGGCCGATTTCCCTCAACCTTTCTTCATAGGACAATCCCCGTAGCTCTGGGACTAGTCTTGTTGCAAACCTTTGCACTTTCTCTAATTTCTTGACGTGCTTGACTAGGTGTGGATTCCAAACTGGTGCTGCATACTCCAGTATGGGCCTGACGTAGATGGTATACAGAATCTTAAACGAATCCTTACTGAGGTATCGGAACGCTATCCGTAGGTTTGCCAGGCGCCAGTATGCTGCACCAGTTATCTGATTGATGTGCGCCTCAGGAGATATGCTCGGTGTTATACTCACCCCCAGATCTTTTTCCTTGAGTGAGGTTTGCAGTCTTTGGCCATCAAAACTATATTGTGTCTGCGGTCTTCTTTGCCCTTCCCCAATCTTCATGACTTTGCATTTGGCAGGGTTAAATTCAAGGAGCCAGTTGCTGGACCAGGCTTGTAGCCTGTCCAGGTCTCTTTGTAGTCCTGCCTGATCCTCGTCCGATTTGATTCTTCTCATTAACTTCACATCATCTGCAAACAAGGACACTTCTGAGTCTATCCCTTCCGTTATGTCGTTCACATATACCAAGAACAGCACAGGTCCTAGGACTGACCCCTGTGGAACCCCGCTTGTCACAGGCGCCCACTCTGACACCTCGTCGCGTACCATGACTCGTTGTTGCCTCCCTGTCAGATATTCTCTGATCCATTGCAGTGCCTTTCCTGTTATGTGTGCCTGGTCCTCTAGCTTTTGCAGTAACCTCTTGTGAGGAACTGTGTCGAAGGCCTTCTTGCAGTCCAAAAATATGCAGTCGATCCACCCCTCTCTCTCTTGTCTTACTTCTGTCATCTTGTCATAAAACTCTAGTAGGTTTGTGACACAGGATTTTCCTTCCCTGAAACCGTGATGGTTGTCAATTATACAATTGTTTCTTTCCAGGTGCCCCACCACTCTCCTCCTGATGATCTTCTCCATGACCTTGCATACTATACACGTTAGTGATACAGGTCTGTAGTTTAGTGCCCCATGTCTGTCTCCCTTTTTAAAAATTGGGACTACATTTGCCATTTTCCATACCTCAGGGAGTTGCCCAGTTTCAAATGATGTGTTGAAGACCTTTGTTAATGGCTCACACAATATCTCTGCTCCCTCTTTAAGGACCCATGGAGAGATGTTGTCTGGTCCCACCGCCTTTGAGGTGTCAAGTTCGCATAGCAGCTTCTTCACCTCCTCCTTGGTTATATGTGCCTCATCCAGCACTTGCTGGTGTGCCCCCCTGTTCTGATTTCTTGGAGTCCTACTGGTTTCCACTGTAAATACCTCTTTAAATCTTGTGTTGAGCTCCTGACAAACCTCTCGGTCGTTTTTTGTGAATTCCCCATCACCCTTCCTCAGTCTGATTACCTGGTCCTTGACTGTTGTTTTCCTCCTGATGTGGCTGTACAACAGCTTCGGGTCAGTCTTTACTTTTGATGCTATGTCATTTTCATATTGTCTCTGAGCCTCCCTTCTTATCTGTGCATATTCGTTTCTGGCTCTTCGGCTGATTTCTTTATTTTCCGGAGTTCTCTGTCTTCTGTACCTTTTCCATTCTCTAGTACACCTAGTTTTTGCCTCCCTACACCTTTGGGTGAACCAAGGAGTCATGTTCTTCCCATTATTTATGTTTCCCTTGGGAACAAACCTCTCCTCTGCCTCCTTGCATTTTGTTGCTATACATAGTCCATCATTTCTTGTACTGGTTTTCCTGTCAGATCCCTCTCCCACTGAATGTCTTGAAGGAAGTTCCTCATGCCTGAGTAGTTCCCCCTTTTGTAGTTTGGTTTTTCCCAGCCTATTCCTGCTACTCTCTCCGCTTGGAGCTCAACTATGTAGTCGAAGCACAGAACCACATGATCACTAGCTCCCAGGGGCCTTTCATACATGATACCCTCGATGTCCGAACTACTCATGGTGAATACAAGGTCCAACCTTGCTGGTTCATCCTCTCCTCTCTCTCTGGTAGTGTCTCTAACATGTTGATGCATGAGGTTTTCCAGTACCACATCCATCATCTTGGCTCTCCATGTTTCGGGACCCCCATGGGGCTCCAGGTTTTCCCAGTCAATCTCCTTGTGATTGAAATCACCCATAACTAGTAACTTTGCTCCCCCCATGTGTGCTCTCCTGGCCACCTCGGCTAGTGTGTCGATCATTGCTCTGTTGCTCTCATCGTATTCTTCTCTTGGCCTCCTGCAGTTCTGTGGTGGGTTGTACATTACTGCTATTATCACCTTATGTCCCTCAGACTGGATTGTTCCTACTAAGTACTCCCTTTCGCCCGTGCCATCCATTCCTTCCATTTTCTCAAAACCCCACTGGTTTTTAATGAGCAGTGCAACTCCTCCTCCCCCTCTCCTCCCTCTGTCTTTCCTGAGGATTTGATATCCGGATGGAAAGATTGAATCTGTTATTATTCTGGTGAGTTTTGTTTCTGTGAGTGCTATTATGTCTGGGGATGTCTCTTTGATTCTTTCGTGCCACTCCTCATACTTGTTTGTTATTCCATCTGCATTTGTATACCACACCTTCAACTTCTTTTCTAAGACTGTGGTCTGGGAGGTATATTGGGGTTGGGGAAGTGGGAGACCTGGTAAGGAACTATGGGTTGTTGCTGTGGGGGTGGAGTTTGTAATGTAGTGGGTGGGGGCGTTGGATGTGGCATGGGTGTTTTGATTTAGTGTGTTTGGTTGCACTGGGGTTGATCTGGTTGGGAGGCTTCTATAGGAAGTTGTGAGGGAGGCTGTATTTGATCTTCTTCCTGGGTCTGGGATCTCCTGTCTGTCTTCTCCATCCCCTCTCTTTCCTCCTTTCGCCTTTGTACCATCTCTCTCAGTTTCTGCCTTTCTTCTTGTGTTCTGTCACGGTCGAGATATACCTTCCTGTATGCCGTCATGTCCCTTAATCGTGCTTTCTCCTGCAGGATCCTGGTCCGAGTCGCTTCTGCCTTGAAGGTCCCTCCCACTGGCCGGGTTCTTTTTTTTTTACAAACCCCCCTATTCTCCGAAAATTTTCCAGCTGAGTCATATCATCTTCTCCTATTGCTTTCATGATGCTTTCAATTGCTTTTTCCCCCTTGTTTTCTTGCTTCATATGTTTCCCCTTCGACTTCCTGGAGCCCATACACAAAGACTGACCTCACCCTTTCATTCTCCCACTGCATATCCCTGTGTATCCCCTCATTTAATTTGGTTTCCTCCACTGCAGCTTTCTTTTCATCAGTTTCACTGGCTAATGTACTTGGGCTCAGTGGACTGTCATTTTCCCTTCTCGGCTTTCCTTGGGCTCTGTTGTTGTCTGTTAGGGCCTCCACATAAAGCTTAGCTCTTTCATTTGCTACAGTCTCCTCTGATAGAGCTTCTCCATGCAGTTGTGCCCCTTCTTTCCCTACAGTCCCCTTATTTGTGGCTGAGGTAGCAGTCTCTGTTGTCAATCCCAAAATGTTCTTTAGTTCTTTAGGCTGTTTCAGATTTTTCAATTCCTCTTCTAAACTCTGTATCCTAGCTTCTGCTGCTTCGACATGCACCTCCCATTTCCTGCTTTCCATATCTATCCTCTCTTCCATTCTCATGCTAAGTTCTTCTAGTTTCTTTTCCCATTCATGATCCCTTTTTATGAGCTCTGCTGCCCAATCTTCCTTTGCAGTTTCCTCCTCCTGTCCCTTGGTTTTTCTTGTTGCTCTCTGGCAACCCATTTTTGTTTTATCCTGATTGCCTCAGAGTGGGAAACCTATGTAGTTCTGTATTTTAGGTTAGTAGTGTGTATGTCAGAGTGTGGGGGGGGGGAAGTAGTGGAGGAACTGTGGCTATGTGGGAGCGGAGTGGGGAGGGGTGAGGAGGGTTTAGGGTGAACGGGGGAGGGGAGGGTGATCGAGGGAGGGGAGGGATCAGGGGAAGTAGTGAGATATCGGTGGTGAGGGGGTGAATGTGTGTGTGTCTGGATGTGTGTGTGTGTGTGTGTGTGTGTGTGTGTGTGTGTGTGTGTGTGTGTGTGTGTGTGTTTTGTGTGTGTGTGTGTGTGTGTGTGTGTGTGTGTGTGTGTGTGTAATTTTGTGTGGAATTTTGTGTGCAATTATGTGTGGGTTTATTATGTACTGAAAGGTAGGTGGCTTGTGCGTTGTAATCTAAGTCTCAGTGGTCCTTGGCTGCCCACACCTTCTTGTGACCTGACCCCCAACCTCCTGGGACTTACCGCCCTTACTTACAGTGTGTGTGTGTGTGTGTGTGTGTGTGTGTGTGTGTGTGTGTGTGTGTGTGTGTGTGTGTGTGTGTGTGTGAATGTGTGTGTGTGTGTATGTGTGTATGTGTGTGTGTGTGTGTGTGTGTGTGTGTGTGTATGTGTGTGTGTGTGTGTGTGTGTGTGTGTGTGTGTGTGTATGTGTGTGTGCGCGTTTGTGTGTGTGTGTGTAATTATGTGTCGAATTATGTGTGGGTTTAGTATGTGTCTGAAAAGTAGGTGGCTTGTGCTTGGAGTGTAATGTAGATTCTCAGTTGTCGCTTGTGTCCACAACCTCTTGTGACCTGACTCCCACCCTTACAGTGTTGCCTATGCTCGACCTGCTTAGAGTTAATCGCCTTGTTCAATGGATTACCATTTGCTAAACCTGATTGAATACTTGAGTGCCTATTCTTTATCGTGCCATTGAGAGTTAGACCATTCACATTCAGCTTGGCGGTTAATTGGAACCTGGAACCCCACACCCAAACAACCACTCATAGGTGATACAGTGCTTGTAGTGCAGCTGTAGCACTGTAGATTGTCCAGGTCAATGTGACGTCCTGGCGTAGATCCAGCTAGATGTACGTCCTGGCGTAGATCCACCTCAATTTCTTCTTGTTAATAATGTACCCTATTCACTGTATTTCTTTCACTGGTCACACGATTGTTTCACTTTATTATCTTTCTTGGGTGACACTTGACAACGTCGCCTTACACCCTAGCCCGCCCACTGCGCCACAACGTTTTTATTTTCTAGATCACTTACAAAATTGTGGCTCTCCCCACACTTATGTGGTTCAGGCAGATTTAAAATCACGTCTAGGATTTTTCACTACCCTGACACACTTAGTAACCCTTGCAGAACACTCAGGTAGCCCTCAAAAACACTTATATTCCCGGAGCACGGAAGCGTGACTAGCGCGCACGCTGTCCCTACGTGTGTGTCTGGGTGTGTGTGTGTGTGTGTGTGTGTGTGTGTGTGTGTGTGTGTGTGTGTGTGTGTGTGTGGGTGTGTGTGTGTGTGTGTGTTACCATTTTGTCCTAGGCACATGTCGATTAGACACTAGGCCTGTTGTGTGTGTGTGTGTGTGTGTGTGTGTGTGTGTGTGTGTGTGTGTGTGTGTGTGTGTGTGTGTCTGTGCACGCTTACCTATTTGTACTCACCTGTTTGTGGTTGCAGGGGACGAGTCATAGTTCCTGGCCCCGCCTCTTCGCTGATTGCTACTAGGTCCTCTCTCTCCCTGCCCCATGAGCTCTATCATACCTCGCCTTAAAACTATGTATGGTTCCCGCCTCTACTACGTCACTTTCTAGGCTATTCCACGGCCTGACTACTCTATGACTGAAGAAATACTTCCTAACATCCCTTTGATTAATCTGAATCTTCAACTTCCAATTGTGACCTCTTGTGTCTGTGT
>NC_091298.1:26767599-26822599 GCF_038502225.1 Cherax quadricarinatus
ATCTAAACTATATTGTGTCTGCGGTCTTCTTTGCCCTTCCCCAACCTTCATGACTTTGCATTTGGCAGGGTTAAACTCAAGGAGCCAGTTGCTGGACCAGGCTTGTAGGCTATCCAGGTCTCTTTGTAGTCCTGCCTGATCCTCATCCGATTTGATTCTTCTCATTAACTTCACATCATCTACAAACAAGAACACTTCTGAGTCTATCCCTTCCGTTATGTCGTTCACATATATCAAGAACAGCACAGGTCTTAGGACTGACCCCTGTGAAACCCCGCTTGTCACAGGCGCCCACTCTGACACCTCGTCACGTACCATGACTCGTTGTTGCCTCCCTGTCAGGTATTCTCTGATCCACTGCAGTGCCTTTCCTGTTATGTGTGCCTGATCCTCTAGCTTTTGCAGTAACCTCTTGTGAGGAATTGTATCGAAGGCCTTCTTGCAGTCCAAAAAAATGCAGTCGATTAACCCCTCTCTCATAGTGTCTTACTTCTGTCACCTTGTCATAAAACTCTAGTAGGTTTGTGACACAGTATTTTCCTTCCCTGAAACCGTGCTGGTTGTCAATTATACACTTGTTTCTTTCCAGGTGCTCCACCACTCTCCTCCTGATGATCTTCTCCATGACCTTGCATACTATACACGTTAGTGATACAGGTCTGTAGTTTAGTGCCTCATGTCTGTCTCCCTTTTTAAAAATTGGGACTACATTTGCCATCTTCAATACCTCAGGGAGTTGCCCAGTTTCAAACGATGTGTTGAAGATCTTTGTTAATGCCACACACACAATATCTCTGCTCCCTCTTTAAGGACCCATGGAGAGATGTCTGGTCCCACCGCCTTTGAGGTGTCAAGTTTGCATAGCAGCTTCTTCACCTCCTCCTTGGTTATATGTACCTCATCCAGCACTTGCTGGTGTACCCCCCTATTCTGATTTCCTGGAGTCCTACTGGTTTCCACTGTAAATACTTCTTTAAATCTCGTGTTGAGCTCCTGACATACCTCTCGGTTGTTTCTTGTGAATTCCCCATCACCCTTCCTCAGTCTGATTACCTGGTCCTTGACTGTTGTTTTCCTCCTGATGTGGCTGTACAACAGCTTCGGGTCAGTCTTGACTTTCGATGCTATGTCATTTTCATATTGTCGCTGAGCCTCCCTTCTTATCTGTGCATATTCGTTTCTGGCTCTTCGGCTAATCTCTTTATTTTCCTGAGTTCTCTGTCTTCTGTACCTTTTCCATTCTCTAGTACACCTAGGTTTTGCCTCCCTACACCTTTGGGTGAACCAAGGACTCGTTCTGTTCTTCCCATTATTTCTGTTTCCCTTGGGAACAAACCTCTCCTCTGCCTCCTTGCATTTTGTTGCCACATAGTCCATCATTTCTTGTACTGGTTTTCCAGTCAGTTCCCTCTCCCACTGAATGTCTTGAAGGAAGTTCCTCATGCCTGAGTAGTTCCCCCTTTTGTAGTTTGGTTTTTTCCCAACCTATTCCTGCTACTCTCTCCACTTGGAGCTCAACTATGTAGTCGAAGCACAGAACCACATGATCACTAGCTCCCAGGGGCCTTTCATACATGATATCCTCGATGTCCGAACTACTCAAGGTGAATACAAGGTCCAGTCTTGCTGGTTCGTCCTCTCCTCTCTCTCTGGTAGTGTCTCTAACATGCTGATGCATGAGGTTTTCCAGTACCACATCCATCATCTTGGCTCTCCATGTTTCGGGACCCCCATGGGACTACAGGTTTTCCCAGTCAATCTTGTGATTGAAATCACCCATAACTAGTAACTTTGCTCCCCCCATGTGTACTCTCCTGGCCACCTCGGCTAGTGTGTCGACCATTGCTCTGTTGCTCTCATTGTATTCTTCTCTTGGCCTCCTGCAGTTCTGTGGTGGGTTGTGCATTACTGCAATTATCACCTTATTTCCCTCAGACTGGATTGTTCCTACTAAGTAGTCCCTTTCGCCCATGCCATCCAATCCTTCCATTTTCTCAAAACTCCACTGGTTTTTAATGAGCAGTGCAACTCCTCCTTCCCCTCTCCTCCCTCTGTCTTTCCTGAGGATTTGATATCCAGATGGAAAGATTGAACCTGTTATTATTCTGGTAAGTTTTGTTTCCGTGAGTGCTATTATGTCTGGGGATGTCTCCTGTGCATGTACTCACCTATTTGTATTCACCTATTTTTGGTTGCAGGGGTCGATTCATAGCTCCTGGCCCCGTCTCTTCGCTGATTGCTACTAGGTCCTCTCTGTCCCTGCCCCATGAGCTTTATCATACCTCGTCTTAAAACTATGTATGGTTCCCGCCTCCACTATGTCACTTTCTAGGCTATTCCACGGCCTGACTACTCTGTGACTGAAGAAATACTTCCTAACATCCCTTTGATTCATCTGAGTCTTCAACTTCCAATTGTGACCTCTTGTGTCTATGTCCCTTCTCTGGAACATCCCGTCTTTGTCCACTTGTCTATTCCGTGCAGTATTTTATGTCGTTATCATGTCTCCCCTGACCCTCCTGTCCTCCAGTGTCGTCAGGCCGATTTCCCTCAACCTTTCTTCGTAGGGCAATCCCCGTAGCTCTGGGACTAGTCTTGTTGCAAACCTTTGCACTTTCTCTAGTTTCTTGACGTGCTTGTCTAGGTGTGGATTCCAAACTGGTGCTGCATACTCCAGTATGGGCCTGACGTAAATGGTGTAGAGTCTTGAACGAATCCTTACTGAGGTATCGGAACGCTATCCGTAGGTTTGCCAGGCTCCTGTATGCTGCAGCAGTTATCTGATTGATGTGCGCCTCAGGAGATATGCTCGGTGTTATACTCACCCTCAGATCTTTTTCCTTGAGTGAGGTTTGCAGTCTTTGGCCATCTAAACTATATTGTGTCTGCGGTCTTCTTTGCCCTTCCCCAATCTTCATGACTTTGCATTTGGCAGGGTTAAACTCAAGGAGCCAGTTGCTGGACCAGGCTTGTAGCCTGTCCAGGTCTCTTTGTAGTCCTGCCTGATCCTCATCCGATTTGATTCTGGAAAGTTTACCTGGAGAGAGTTCCTCTCATTATCTTCACATCATCTGCAAACAATGACACTTCTGAGTCTATCCCTTCCGATATGTCGTTCACATATACCAAGAACAGCACAGGTCCTAGGACTGACCCCTGTGGAACCTCGCTTGTCACAGGCGCCCACTCTGACACCTCGTCACGTACCATGACTCGTTGGTGCCTCCCTGTCAGGTATTCCCTGATCCATTGCAGTGCCTTTCCTGTTATGTGTGCCTGATCCTGTAGCTTTTGCAGTAACCTCTTGTGAGGAACTGTGCCGAAGGCCTTCTTGCAGTCCAAAAGAATGCAGTCGATCCACCCCTCTCTCTCTTGTCTTACTTCTGTCACTTTGTCATAAAACTGTAGTAGGTTTGTGACACAGTATTTTCCTTCCCTGAAACCGTGCTGGTTGTCAATTATACACTTGTTTCTTTCCAGGTGCTCCACCACTCTCCTCCTGATGATCTTCTCCATGACCTTGCATACTATACACGTTAGTGATACAGGTCTGTAGTTTAGTGCCTCATGTCTGTCTCCCTTTTTAAAAATTGGGACTACATTTGCCATCTTCAATACCTCAGGGAGTTGCCCAGTTTCAAAAGATGTGTTGAAGATCTTTGTTAATGGCACACACAGTATCTCTTCTCCCTCTTTGAGGACCCATGGAGAGATGTTGTCTGGTCCCACCGCCTTTAAGGTGTCAAGTTTGCATAGCAGCTTCTTCACCTCCTCCTTGGTTATATGTACCTCATCCAACACTTGCTGGTGTACCCCCCTATTCTGATTTCCTGGAGTCATACTGGTTTCCACTGTAAATACTTCTTTAAATCTCGTGTTGAGCTCCTGACATACCTCTCAGTCGTTTCTTGTGAATTCCCCATCACCCTTCCTCAGTCTGATTACCTGGTCCTTGACTGTTGTTTTCCTCCTGATGTGGCTGTACAACAGCTTTGGGTCAGTCTTGACTTTCGATGCTATGTCATTTTCATATTGTCGCTGAGCTTCCCTTCTTATTTTTTATTTTATTATCACACTGGCCGATTCCCACCAAGGCAGGGTGGCCCGAAAAAGAAAAACTTTCACCATCATTCACTCCATCACTGTCTTGCCAGAAGGGTGCTTTACACTACAGTTTTTAAACTGCAACATTAACACCCCTCCTTCAGAGTGCAGGCACTGTACTTCCCATCTCCAGGACTCAAGTCCGGCCTGCCGGTTTCCCTGAATCCCTTCATAAATGTTACTTTGCTCACACTCCAACAGCACGTCAAGTATTAAAAACCATTTGTCTCCATTCACTCCTATCAAACACGCTCATGCATGCCTGCTGGAAGTCCAAGCCCCTCGCACACAAAACCTCCTTTACCCCCTCCCTCCAACCTTTCCTAGGCCGACCCCTACCCCTCCTTCCTTCCACTACAGACTGATACACTCTTGAAGTCATTCTGTTTCGCTCCATTCTCTCTACATGTCCGAACCACCTCAACAACCCTTCCTCAGCCCTCTGGACAACAGTTTTGGTAATCCCGCACCTCCTCCTAACTTCCAAACTACGAATTCTCTGCATTATATTCACACCACACATTGCCCTCAGACATGACATCTCCACTGCCTCCAGCCTTCTCCTCGCTGCAACATTCATCACCCACGTTTCACACCCATATAAGAGCGTTGGTAAAACTATACTCTCATACATTCCCCTCTTTGCCTCCAAGGACAAAGTTCTTTGTCTCCACAGACTCCTAAGTGCACCACTCACTCTTTTTCCCTCATCAATTCTATGATTCACCTCATCTTTCATAGACCTATCCGCTGACACGTCCACTCCCAAATATCTGAATACGTTCACCTCCTCCATACTCTCTCCCTCCAATCTGATATTCAATCTTTCATCACCTAATCTTTTTGTTATCCTCATAACCTTACTCTTTCCTGTATTCACCTTTAATTTTCTTCTTTTGCACACCCTACCAAATTCATCCACCAATCTCTGCAACTTCTCTTCAGAATCTCCCAAGAGCACAGTGTCATCAGCAAAGAGCAGCTGTGACAACTCCCACTTTGTGTGTGATTCTTTATCTTTTAACTCCACGCCTCTTGCCAAGACCCTCGCATTTACTTCTCTTACAACCCCATCTATAAATATATTAAACAACCACGGTGACATCACACATCCTTGTCTAAGGCCTACTTTTACTGGGAAAAAAATTCCCTCTTTCCTACATACTCTAACTTGAGCCTCACTATCCTCGTAAAAACTCTTCACTGCTTTCAGTAACCTACCTCCTACACCATACACTTGCAACATCTGCCACATTGCCCCCCTATCCACCCTGTCATACGCCTTTTCCAAATCCATAAATGCCACAAAGACCTCTTTAGCCTTATCTAAATACTGTTCACTTATATGTTTCACTGTAAACACCTGGTCCACACACCCCCTACCTTTCCTAAAGCCTCCTTGTTCATCTGCTATCCTAATCTCCGTCTTACTCTTAATTCTTTCAATTATAACTCTACCATACACTTTACCAGGTACACTCAACAGACTTATCCCCCTATAATTTTTGCACTCTCTTTTATCCCCTTTGCCTTTATACAAAGGAACTATGCATGCTCTCTGCCAATCCCTAGGTACCTTACCCTCTTCCATACATTTATTAAATAATTGCACCAACCACTCCAAAACTATATCCCCACCTGCTTTTAACATTTCTATCTTTATCCCATCAATCCCGGCTGCCTTACCCCCTTTCATTTTACCTACTGCCTCACGAACTTCCCCCACACTCACAACTGGCTCTTTCTCACTCCTATAAGATGTTATTCCTCCTTGCCCTATACACGAAATCACAGCTTCCCTATCTTCATCAACATTTAACAATTCCTCAAAATATTCCCTCCATCTTCCCAATACCTCTAACTCTCCATTTAATAACTCTCCTCTCCTATTTTTAACTGACAAATCCATTTGTTCTCATGGCTTTCTTAACTTGTTAATCTCACTCCAAAACTTTTTCTTATTTTCAACAAAATTTGTTGATAACATCTCACCCACTCTCTCATTTGCTCTCTTTTTACATTGCTTCACCACTCTCTTAACCTCTCTCTTTTTCTCCATATACTCTTCCCTCCTTGCATCACTTCTACTTTGTAAAAACTTCTCATATGCTAACTTTTTCTCCCTTACTACTCTCTTTACATCATCATTCCACCAATCGCTCCTCTTCCCTCCTGCACCCACTTTCCTGTAACCACAAACTTCTGCTGAACACTCTAACACTACATTTTTAAACCTACCCCATACCTCTTCGACCCCATTGCCTATGCTCTCATTAGCCCATCTATCCTCCAATAGCTGTTTATATCTTACCCTAACTGCCTCCTCTTTTAGTTTATAAAGCTTCACCTCTCTCTTCCCTGATGCTTCTATTCTCCTTGTATCCCATCTACCTTTTACTCTCAGTGTAGCTACAACTAGAAAGTGATCTGATATATCTGTGGCCCCTCTATAAACATGTACATCCTGAAGTCTACTCAACAGTCTTTTATCTACCAATACATAATCCAACAAACTACTGTCATTTCGCCCTACATCATATCTTGTATACTTATTTATCCTCTTTTTCTTAAAATATGTATTACCTATAACTAAACCCCTTTCTATACAAAGTTTAATCAAAGGGCTCCCATTATCATTTACACCTGGCACCCCAAACTTACCTACCACACCCTCTCTAAAAGTTTCTCCTACTTTAGCATTCAGGTCCCCTACCACAATTACTCTCTCACTTGGTTCAAAGGCTCCTATACATTCACTTAACATCTCCCAAAATCTCTCTCTCTCCTCTGCATTCCTCTTTTCTCCAGGTGCATACACGCTTATTATGACCCACTTCTCGCATCCAACCTTTACTTTAATCCACATAATTCTTGAATTTACACATTCATATTCTCTTTTCTCCTTCCATAACTGATCATTTAACATTACTGCTACCCCTTCCTTTGCTCTAACTCTCTCAGATACTCCAGATTTAATCCCATTTATTTCCCCCCACTGAAACTCTCCTACCCCCTTCAGCTTTGTTTCGCCTAGAGCCAGGACATCCAACTTCTTTTCATTCATAACATCAGCAATCATCTGTTTCTTGTCATCCGCACTACATCCACGCACATTTAAGCATCCCAGTTTTATAAAGTTTTTCTTCTTCTGTTTTTCTTCTTCTGTTCTCCTGTTATCTAGCGTGTTTATGAGACAGAAAAAGAAACCAGCAATCCTACCATCATGCAAAACAGTTACAGGTTTTGTTTCACAGTCATCTGGCAGGACGGTAGTACTTCCCTGGGTTGTTGCTGTCTACCAACCTACTACCTACTTCCCTTCTTATCTGTGCATATTCGTTTCTGGATCTTCGGCTAATCTCTTTATTTTCCTGAGTTCTCTGTCTTCTGTACCTTTTCCATTCTCTAGTACACCTAGTTTTTGCCTCCCTACACCTTTGGGTGAACCAAGGACTCGTTCTGTTCTTCCCATTATTTCTTTTTCCCATGGGAACAAAACTCTCCTCTGCCTCCTTGCATTTTGTTGCCACATAGTCCATCATTTCTTGTACTGGATTTCCTGTCAGTTCCCTCTCCCACTGAATGTCTTGAAGGAAGTTCCTCATGCCTGAGTAGTTCCTTCTTTTGTAGTTTGGTTTTCCCACCCTATTCCTGCTACTCTCTCCACTTGAAGCTCAACTATGTAGTTGAAGCACAGAACCACATGATCACTAGCTCCCAGGGGCCTTTCATACATGATATCCTAGATGTCCAAACTACTCAAGGTGAATACAAGGTCCAGTCTTCCTGGTTCGTCCTCTCCTCTCTCTCTGGTAGTGTCTCTAACATGTTGATGCATGAAGTTTTCCAGTACCACATCCATCATCTTGGCTCTCCATGTTTCGGGACCCCCATGGGACTCCAGGTTTTCCTAGTCAATCTCCTTGTGATTGAAATCACCCATAACTAGTAACTTTGCTCACCCCATGTGTGTTCTCCTGGCCACCTCGGCCAGGAGAGCATTGCTCTGTTGCTCTCATCGTATTCTTCTCTTGGCCTCCTGCAGTTCTGTGGTGGGTTGTACATTACTGCAATTATCACCTTGTATCCCTCAGACTGGATTGTTCCTACTAAGTAGTCCCTTTCCTCAAAACCCCACTGGTTTTTAATGAGCAGTGCAACTCCTCCTTCCCCTCTCCTCCCTCTGTCTTTCCTGAGGATTTGATATCCGGATGGAAAGATTGAATCTGTTATTACTCTGGTGAGTTTTGTTTCTGTGGGTGCTATTATGTCTGGGGATGTCTCCTTGATTCTTTCGTGCCACTCCTCATACTTATTTGTTATTCCATCTGTATTTGTATACCACACCTTCAACTTATTTTCTAAGACTGTGGTCTGGGAGGTGTATTGGGGTTGGGGAAGTCGGAGACCTGATAAGGAACTATGGGTTGTTGCTGTGGGGGTGGAGTTTGTAATGCAGTGGGTGGGGGCATTGGATGTGGCATGGGTGTTTTGGTTTAGAGTGTTTGGTTGCACTGGTGTTGACCTGGTTGGGCGGTTTCTATAGGAAGTTGTGATGGAGGCTGTATTTGATCTTCTTCCTGGGTCCGGGATCTCCTGTCTGTCTTCTCCATCCCCTCTCTTTCCTTCTTTCGCCTTTGTACCATCTCTCTCAGTTTCTGCCTTTCTTCTTGTGTTCTGTTGCGGTCGAGATACACCTTCCTGTATGCCGGCATGTCCCTTAATCGTGTATTCTCCTGCAGGATCCTGTTCCGAGTCAATTCTGCCTTGAAGGTCACTTTCACTGGCCGGGTTCTTTGTTTTACAAACACCCCTATTCTCCGAAAATTTTCCAGCTGGGTCATGTCGTCTTCTCCTATTGCTTTCATGATGCTTTCAATTGCTTTTTTTTCCCTTCTTTTCTTGCTTCATATGTTTCCCCTTCAACTTCCTGGAGCCCATACACAAAGACTGACCTCACCCTTTCATTCTCCCACTGCATATCCCTGTGTATCCCCTCATTCAGTTTGATTTCCTCCATTGCAGCTTTCCTTTCTTCAGTTGCACTAGCTAATGTACTTGGGCTCAGTGGCCCGTCATTTTCCCTTCTCGGCTTTCCCTGGGCTCTGCTGTGGTCTGTTAGGGCCTCCACATATAGCTTAGCTCTTTCATTTACTACAGTCTCCACTGATAGTGCTTCTACATGCAGTTTTGCTCCTTCTTTCCCTACAGTCCCCTTATTTGTGACTGAGGTAGCAGTCTCTGTTGTCAATCCCAAAATGATCTTTAGTTGTTTAGGCTGTTTCAGATTTTTCAGATCCTCTTCTAAACTCTGTATCCTAGCCTCTGCTGCTTTGACTTGCACCTCCCACTTCCTGCTTTCCATATCTATCCTCTCTTCCATTCTCATGCTAAGTTCTTCTAGTTTCTTTTCTCATTCATGTTCTCTTTTTATGAGCTCTGCTGCCCAATCTTCCTTTGCAGCTTCCTCCTCCTGTCCCTTGGTTTTTTTTTTGTTGCTCTCTGGCAATCCATTTTTGTTTTATCCTGATTGCCTCGGAGTGGGAAACCTATATAGTCCTGTATGTTAGGTTAGTAGTGTATATGTCAGAGTGTGGGGGGGGGGAGGTAGAGGATGAACTGAGGCTATGTGGGATAGGAGTGGGGAGGGGGATTTAGTGGGGAATATGGGGAGTGAGAAGGAGGGAGAAGGAAGTGGGTGAGTGGGAGAGGGAGAGGGAGAAGGAGGGAGAGGTGGGGAGGGGGAGAGTGAAAGAAGGAGGGGAGGGATCAGGGGAAGGAGTGAGATGTCGGTGGGGAGGGGGGGAGTGAATGTGTGAGTCTGGATGTGTGTGTGTGTGTGTGTGTGTGTGTGTGTGTGTGTGTGTGTGTGTGTGTACTCATCTAATTGTACTCACCTAATTGTGGTTGCAGGGGTCGAGGCTCGGCTCCTGGCCCCGCCTTTTCACTGATCGCTACTCGGTCCTCTCTCTCTCTGCTTCCTGAGCTGTATCATACCTCTTCTTAAAACTATGTATGGTTCCTGCCTCCACTACTTCACTTGCTAGGCTATTCCACTTCCTGACAACTCTATGACTGAAGAAATACTTCCTAACGTCCCTGTCACGTTTCTGAGTCTTCAGCTTCCAGTTGTGACCCCTTGTCCCTGTTTCCCCTCTCTGGAACATCCTATCTCTGTCCACCTTGTCTATTCCCCGCAGTATCTTGTATGTCGTTATCATGTCTCCCCTGACCCTTCTGTCCTCCAGTGTCGTCAGTCCGATTTCCCTCAACCTTTCCTCGTACGACATTCCCCTGAGCTCTGGGACTAGCCTTGTTGCAAACCTTTGTACTTTCTCTAACTTCTTGACGTGCTTGACCAGGTGTGGGTTCCTGACTGGTGCTGCATACTCCAGTATGGACCTAACATACACAGTGTACAGTGTCTTGAACGATTCCTTATTAAGGTATCGGAACGCTATTCTCAGGTTTGCCAGGCGCCCGTATGCTGCAGCAGTTATTTGGTTGATGTGTGCCTCCGGTGATGTGCTCGGTGTTATGGTCACCCCAAGGTCTTTCTCCCTGAGTGAGGTCTGTAGTCTTTGTCCACCTAGCCTATACTCTGTCTGCGGTCTTCTTTGCCCCTCCCCAATCTTCATGACTTTGCATTTGGCTGGATTGAATTCGAGAAGCCAGTTACTGGACTACATGTCCAGCCTGTCCAGGTCTCTTTGCAGTCCTGCCTCATCCTCATCCGATTTAATTCTTCTCATCAACTTCACATCATCTGCGAATAGGGACACTTCAGAGTCTATTCCTTCCATCATGTCGTTCACATATATAAAAAATAGCACTGGTCCTAGAACTGACCCCTGTGGGACCCCGCTCGTCACAGGAGCCCACTGTGATACCTCTTCACGTACCATGACTCGTTGCTGCCTCCCTGTCAGGTATTCCCAGTGTGTGTGTGTGTGTGTGTGTGTGTGTGTGTGTGTGTGTGTGTGTGTGTGTGTGTGTGTGTGTGAGTGAGTGTGTGTGTGTGTGTGTGAGGTAGGTGACTTGTGCGGTGTAATGTGGAGGTGGGGAGGGGGAGGGTGAAAGAGGGAGAGGAGGGATCAGGGGAAGGAGTGAGATGTCGGTGGGGAGGGGGAAGTGTATGTGTGAGTCTGTGTATGTGTGTGTGTGTGTGTGTGTGTGTGTGTGTGTGTGTGTGTGTGTGTGTGTGTGTGTGCGTGTGTGTGCGTGTGTATGTGTGTGTGCGTGCGTGTGCGTCTGTGTGTATGTGTGCTCGTGTATTTGTATGTGCTCGTGTATGTGAGTGTGTGTGATCCAATTAATATTTGCACTAATAACTCATTACAGTTGTGACCGGATGTGGACATGTGAATTGCTCATTTCTTTATAATTTATTTATGATTGTAACCATGTATAGACGTGTAGATGATTCATTACCTTAGTAATTTATGAGTTCATTACCTTTGTACCTTGTTCAGCTATAAAAACTTTGAGGTCCAGTCCCTGGACCCATTATGTACCTCTGTAAGCCTTTGACTACCGCCCACAGGGTGGGTATGAGGTGCGTAATAAAGATATTAACCTAAAACTGAACGCAAGTTCCTCTGATATTATCACTCTCAGGTCCTTCACATTACTTTTTCGCTCTATTGTATAGTTAGAATTTGTTGTGTACCCTGATACAGTTTTAATTTTCTCAAGTTTTCCATATCTGAATAGCAGAAATTTCTTTTCATTGAGCCTCATTTTGTTTTGAGTGGCCCATATGAAGATTTGGTTGATATCTGCTTGGAGTGTTGCGGTGTCTTCGATGGAGGTCACTGTCATGGCAATTCGGGTGTCATCCGCAAAGGAAGACACGGAGCTATGTGGATGAGGAATGGAACGGGAGCGAATACTGTGCCTTGTGAAACAGTGTTTTTCACCGTAGCTGCCTCAGTCCACTCTGTTTACTGTTACTCTTTGTGTTCTACTTGTCAGGAAATTATAGATACATCTACCAACTTTTCCTGTTATTCCATTATCACGAATTTTGTGCGCTATTACACCATGGTCACACTTGTCGAAAGCTTTTGCAGTCTGTGTATATATACTATATCTGTATATTGTTTATCCTCTACAGCATCCAGGACCTTGTCATAGTGGTCCAGCAGTTGGGACAGGCAGGAGCGACCTCTAAACCCGTATTGCCTGGGGTTGTGTAACTGATGGGTATCTAGGCGGTTGGCGATCTTGCTTCTTAGAACCCTCTCAAAGATTTTTATGATACGGGATGTTAGTGTTATCGGTCTGTAGTTCTTTGCAATTGCTTTACTGCCACCTTTGTAGAGTGGGGCTATGTCTGTTGTTTTTAGTGAGTGTGGGATGACCCCTGTGTCCATGCTCGCTCTCCATAGAATGCTTACACTATAAAACGTTTCGTGGAATAAGTGTCCATGTGGTAGTTGCCGATCCTTTATTTTCTTATGTTCCTAAAATCCAACATCTCTCACCTACATAATCGTCCAACTTATTCACAAAGCTACTCACGTTACTTACATTATCTCAGGTAACACATGCCTAATGTTTGCATTAAAATATCTTTGTATATATTTGCGCATGCAATTGTATATGCATTTCTTGCTAAGCTATTCTTAAGTTAAACTTATACAAAAAATCAGTGTACTTCCAGTAGCCCTGCTACTGGAAATACAATGATTATTTTGTGTAAAAGTTTGACTTATGCACAGCTTTTTCACTAGTCTCATGTATCAAAAGCCTTCCTACAGTCCGAGAAAATGCAATCTACCCATTTCTTTCTCTCTCTCTCTCTCTCTCTCTCTCTCTCTCTCTCTCTCTCTCTCTCTCATCATCTCTCTCTCTCTCTCTCTCTCTCTCTCTCTCTCTCTGTGTATCTATCTATCTATCTATCTATTTATCTATCTATCTCTTTCCTGCCCTTCCTCTGTTACCTTATAGAAGAACTCCAGTAGGTTTGTGACACGATTTACTATCTCTAAAGCCGTGCATGTGTGTGTGTGTACTCACCTAATTGTCGTTGCAGGGGCCGATTCACAGCTCCTGGCCCCTGTGTGTGTGTGTGTGAGAAAGAGAGAGAGAGAGAGAGAGAGAGAGAGAGAGAGAGAGAGAGAGAGAGAGAGAGAGAGAGAGAGAGAGAGAGAGAGAGAGAGAGAGAGAGAGAGAGAAAGAGAGAATTTGTCTTGGAGCTGAGAAAAGCTGCTGGACCGGCTTCATTACATGTCTAGAGAAGCGAATTCTTAGCCTTTGTGCCAAAATACATTTACTCTGAAAGCCACATAAGCATGGAGCTTGCTTCTATTACACTTTTATACAGATGAATTATTTGTTACTATTCGTTCACTGGCGAAGTATTTCCTAATATCTCCGTGGCTCATTGTTTCCAGACATTCATGTAGTGTGTAGTCATTTAGATCCTGTGTGAACTTGTCTCGTTTATGTCATCATTGTTCACGAACGTTAATCTTATTCACTATCATAGCACAGTAGTATCACTCTTAAATAACAACCCAATGAGCAGGATTCATTTCTGGGAGAGTAGAGAAGTACTGTCTACTCTTATATACCTGCTGCTCCTGTTTACTTAGCAGAAAGTAATTATCCAAGTGTTAGTCGACCGATGCGGGTCGCGTTAGTTACGAAAAGGGCCAAAGGACCCCAGTGGAAACAAATACTGCTTCGCTTTCTTGGATTACCCTGTCATAATAGCCCTCCGGAGACAGTAATCCGAGGCAGCAGCAACAACATCATCGACAACAACAACAGTAAGAGCATAGGTAGCAGCAACAGTAAAGTAGCAGGAGCAGCTGCACAGCAGCAACAATAGTAACATTGGTAGAAACGGTAGTAATAGCAACAGAAGCAGCAACAACATGAGCAGCAGCATCAACAGCATCATCAACAACGGCACGAGAAGCAGAAACCGCAGCAACAACAACAGCTTTATCTTGGAGTCTCAGGCCACTTTCCCGAGCGGCTGCCTACGAGTCAGGGACTATAGAACATTTGTGTGGACAAAAGCAAACACTTTCTCTCTTAGACAAGCTCCATTACTTCCTCTTTGCGACAGTAAAACAGAGAACTATTGATATATTGTTGAATATCTTAAATATTTCGCCAATAATACAGATGGGCGAAATATTTAGTTGTATGGTACACAAGCCAGAAACTGTCCATTATACACGGTGTGAGCATAAAAAAAGACTGGTCGTTGTTAATTTTTTGCTAGTAATACTGATTTTCAGTATTACGAGCAATACCAATTTTCTATCATTGTAATTTCCTGTTTTATGACAGATACAATTACAATTCTAATTCTATGGTTTGTTGGTTCGTAGTGAGAAGTATAGTCTGTTTAAACTGCGTCTCCTCGGTGACGTGGCCCAACGTCGTAGAAGAGGGGTGAGGTATTATTTTATGTGTGTGTGTGTGTACATCTAATTGTGATTGCAAGAGTTGACTAGTAGCTCCTGGCCCCGCTTCACTGGTCGTTACTAGGTCCACTCTCTCCCTGCTCCATGAGCTTTATCATACCTGTTCTTGAAGCTATGCATGGGTCCTGCTTCCACTACATCACTTTCCAGACTATTCCAGTTCATACAGGAGTACATTTAGATTTATATCTACAGTTCATTTATCTGTTGCAAGCAGATTTAGGAAATTAGTTTTTTGGCAGAGATATCAACTTCATCATGAAGGAGCAATCCAATGTGTGATGGAATCCATAACAATTCTTCATTAATTCCCTTTTCTCGGATTTTTTGAGTATCTATATCTGGCTTCTTTAATGAGCATGTTAGTCATCAGGTGAATCAAGAGCCTTCAGTGATGATATAGAATCAGCAGTCATCATAATCAGGCTCTGTGTCATCGGTTACCTTCAGCGCTATTAGGATGGCAAAGAATTCAGTTTGCAGTGTAGACGCCCAATTATTAATTCTTAGGCCTAACTCAACAAAGTTCCTACCATTCTTAACTAGGGAGGTGGCAACAAGAGTAGATACATCCCTGCCAGTAGACTCCTGCTTAGATCCATCACTGTATATAACTTGCCATAAATTATTACTAAAAGTTTAGTGAGTAATTTTTTGAGCAATTGCCCTTGCAAGTGACTTAAGGAAGGGATTACTAGTGATGAGCATCTTGAGAGGGGCTTGCAGGTATGTCATATTAAATGAACACATCTTCCACGGAGGGGTGAAATACTCTTATCTACAGAGATATGGGTTGTCCAGGTTATAAAATTTTATATAATTACATGTTTTCACATGTTTCACAACCTGCCTCTCCCCCCCCCCCCCTCCTTTAACTGACTGGCGTACTGTTGACTCCCTATTTCAATAAAGATTTACTTCCTAACGTCCCTCTGTTTCAGTTCTTCCTGACATCTGCTTCAAGGGGATTAGCTTGGTGATGGTGAAAGACTCTTGGTTGATCCAGTTCTTCGGATCAGCCATCATTATATCGCATTGCCTGTGATTCAGTTGATTTTACTGAGAATGATAAGTTTCCTTACATCTTTCTCCTATGTACTCGTTCAGTCTGTGAACTCACTTATCTTGTTCATGAACGTTATCTTGTTCATAAGAACATAAGAAAGAAGGAACACTGCAACAGTGGTCAGTGGTCAGTCGTCACGTGAGGTCACAGACCCTGAGCTGCTTTGGGGATTAGTGTGGACGGTTACAAAGCATGGCTTGCTTCTGCAGTGTTTTAAAAACTGAGGTTGGAGAGTTGAAGGAGGAGGTCTTGCTTCTCCAGGAGGAGATTAGGAGGCTGAAGGTCCACCTCAATGGGCCTGGGAGAGAGTGTGAGGTGGTTGGAGATGTGGGGAATGAGGCTTCTAGCAGTGAGGTGCAGTCTGTCTCTCACTGTGAGGAGGCTGTAGGTGGGGAGGTAGCAACGGCTACCAGCAGTGAGGTGCAGCCCAGCACCTGCTACAAGTGGCGAGTTGTTCACAGTAATGGGAGGCGCATCAGAGTAAGGAAAGTTAAGAGTGAAGATCTGAAGGTAGGAAATCGCTTCTCTGTTCTCCAGGATGAATGTACTTCAGTGGCCAGTGAAGGTAAGGGTACTACTGCCCCTGCTAATGAAGGTAAGCGCATTCTTGTGGTTGGTGACTCTCAGGTAAGATATGTTGACCGTGCTTTTTGTAATAGGAATAAGAAGATGAGAGATAGAGTGTGCTTCCCTGGAGCTGGTGTTGGGGACATTGTCAACAGACTGGATAATATCATGTCAGGTAATGGGAACAAGCCCATTATCTGTCTCAGTGCTGGTGGAAATGATATTGGGAAGGGTAGGAGAGAAGAGCTGCTAGATAAGTACAGGTCAGCTATAGATTTCATTAAGTCTAAGGGAGGGATCCCAATCATATGTAGCATCTTGCCTAGAAAGGGAGTAGGAAATGAATGGTTGTCTAGGGCAATTGGTGTAAATTGCTGGCTAGACAGATACTGCAAGGAACTTGCAATCCCATTCATTGACAACTGGAACAACTTTTATGGCAAACATGATATGTATGCAAGGGATGGGGTTCATCTCTCTGGGGCAGGGGGTGGTAGCACTTGCAGACTCGATTGAGAAGGCCATTGGTGAAATGCCTATGATTTTAAACTGATGGAAGATAGAGGTATGGGTGTGTGTGGGAAACAAGCAGGTTGCAACACTTGGGTTGGAAACAGTAAATGTATAAAAAGGCATTCAGCATGAAGTTATAAATAAAGACAATAGAACAGGTCAGCAAACAAAGGGGGACAGCAGAGGGCAGCAAGGGACTAGCTCCCTTAAGGTTTACTATACTAATAGCAGGAGTGTTAGAAATAAGATAAATGAGCTAAGATTAATTGCAAGTGCAGGAAACATAGATATTATTGCTATAACAGAGACCTGGCTCAATCTGAAAGATAGAGAGATGCCCTCTGAATGTCACATACAAGGCTATAAATTATTCCACACTGACAGGGTCAACAGGAAAGGTGGTGGAGTAGCGATGTATGTCAGAGACAATTTAAATTGTTGTGTTAGACAAGATATTAAATTAGAAGCGTCAGCCACTGAATCTGTTTGGTTACAGCTTCTCGAGGGCCGAGAAAAACTAATTTTGGGTGTGATTTACAGGGCCCCAAATCTTGATAGGGAGTGCAGTAAACTTCTATGGGACGAAATTCGTAAGGCATCTACATACGAAAATGTTGTGCTAATGGGAGATTTCAACTATAGACAGATTGACTGGAGCAATTTGACAGGAAATTTAGAGTCGGGTGACTTTCTTGATACGATCCAGGATTGTTTTTTAAAACAGTTTGTGACAGAGCCAACTAGGGGAAATAACCTCCTTGACTTGGTTCTTGCCAGTAGGGAAACACTAATTAATAATCTTGAGGTTAATGATGAGCTTGGGGAGAGTGATCACAAATCACTCAGTTTTAACATATCATGGAATTCCCCTAATAATGGCAATCAAGTCTCCGTCCCTGACTTTCGCTTGGCTGATTTCATAGGACTGAAAAATTACTTAGGTGGGCTGAACTGGAATGACCTGACTAGGGGTCAGGTAGGGTGGTGATGGTTGCCGATATGATGCTTTCCAGGGCATAGTTCTAGCTGCTCAGTCAAATTATGTTCCAAATAGGGAAATCAGATCAAACAAAAATGATCCTAAATGGATGAACAATAGATTAAAATATCTGATTGGTCAAAAGAGAGGCATATATAGGCAAATCAAAAGAGGAGAGGGGCAATTAAGAAATCGATATATTCAGTTAAAGAGAGAAATAAAAATGGGAATTAGAAAAGCAAAAAGAGATTATGAGGTTAAAGTTGCAAGAGAATCGAAGACTAACCCAAAAGGATTCTTTCAGGTATACAGAAGTAAGATCAGGGACAAGATGGGCCCACTCAAAAGTTCCTCGGGGTCAGCTCACTGACAGTGATAAGGAAATGTGTAGAATTTTTAACACATATTTCCTCTCAGTTTTTACACAGGAGGATACCAGCGATATTCCAGTAATGATAAAATTGTGTAGAAATAGGACGATAATAAACTGTGCACGATTAGGGGTCACAAGACATATCCTAGGCAAATAGATAAATTTTAAAACCTAACAATCCCCAGGCCCTGATGAACTGTATGAGGGTTCTAAAGGAATGTAAAGAGGAGCTTAGCACACCTTTGGCTAATCTTTTCTACATATCACTACAAACTGGCATGGTGCCAGATAAGGGAAATAAAATGATACCTATTTTCAAACAGGTGATTAGAGCCTTAGTTTGAACTATAGATCAGTAAGTTTAACCTCCTCTTATATGGGGAAAATTTATGGAATCAATAAATGCCGAGTAAGAAATTGTAGTCATTTGAAAAGCATAAATTAATCAACGAGTTCAGCATGAGAAGGGGCGTTCCTACCTTACGAATTTGTTAACTTTTTCACTAAGGTATTTAGTAGATCGTGTAATGAATACATTGTGCATATGGACTCTCAGTAAGGCTTTGATAGGGTCCCAACACGAGACACAGAAAAATTTCGTTAAACCACACATGGAATAGAGGAGAAATTTTCCGATAGAGGCATGGTTGACAATAGGCAGCAGAGACTGCATAATGGGGGAGAAATCAGAGTGGGAGTTAAAACATGAGTGGTGTCTCCACAAATAAAGTAAGTCTCTGCACCATTACCCAGTCTGACATAGATGAGAGTACAAAGACAGACATCGGCAGCAGTCGATTTATCAATAAAACATGCCGTCGAACTATTCTGACGAGATTATTCGAGCACTCCAGAAACATTTAACAGATCGACAGTGGTCGAAGAGCGGCAGACGGTGCTTAACATAACAATGCAAAGTTTCCTAAATGTTGACAGACACACCATGCCACATAGCAAATTCAACACGTAGATCTGCATATTACTGGACAAGTGTGTGATTTAGGTTTCCTGGTTAGCAGTACCTGAAAACCAAGATAACAAGTATAGTGTTCGCAACAAAAGCACAGAATCTGGCTTCATATCGCCAGCCATGGGCAATAGATCCTCAGGTTGTTCTTCAACTCTATAGACATCATTGGTTAGTTCACGAATATGCTGCACAGTTTTGTCACCGTATTACAGAATGGATAAATTCTCTGAAAATGTACTGTGTGAGATGACAAAGCCGATCCCATGGTCAGAAATTCCTCATGGTGATGAGATTGGTAGTCTGAACGCACTCTCAGAAAGACGTAGAATTAGGAGGCATTGAGGTGGTAACGGAAGACAGAATAAATAAAGGGGATGCAAATAGTGCCGAGGCACTAGTTTAGACAGACTCGCAGCAATGGTTTGCTATGTTCAGATTCAGGAAGGGATATAGAGTAGCGATTTGGTCAGAGTTGTGGGCTTAGTGAACAAACTCCCGAGTACAGTTATGAGGGTTAGAACGTTAGGTAGCTTTAAAAATAGGTTGACAAATACATGAGTGGATGTGGGTGGGTGTGAGTTGGACCTCATAGCTTGAGCTACCAGGTCGGTTGCCGTGTTCCTCCCTTAAGTCAATGTGACCTGACCTGACTAGGTTGGGTGCATTGGCTTAAGCCGGTAGGAGACTTGGACCTGCCTCGCATGGGCCAGTAGGCCGTCTGCAGTGTTCCTTCGTTCTTATGTTCTTATGTTCTTATGTAACAGGCCTACTGGACTATGCGAGGCAGGTCCAATTCTCCCACCGGTTTAAGCTCTCTTACCTAGTGACCATAAGCTCACTGACCGTCTGACCTCTCTGACCTAGTGAGGTCAGACACGTCACTTAAGGGAGGAGCACGGCATCCGACCTAGTAGCACAAGCTAGTTAGGTCCAACTCACATCCACCCACTCCCACTCATGTATTTAACCAACCTATTTTTAAAACTTCACAACGTCTTAGCGTCTATGACGGTACTCGAGAGTTTGTTCCCCTCATCCACAACTCTATTACCAAACCAGTGCTTTCTTGTATCCTTCCTGAATCTGATTTTTTTCCAATTTAAAACCACTGCTGCGAGTCCTGTCTATATCAGATATTTTTAGCATGCTATTTACATCTCTATTAATTCCTGTTTTCCATTTATACATTTTAATCATATCCCCCCCTAATTCTACGCCTTTCTAGAGAGTGCAGATTCAGGGCCCTCAGTCTATCCTCATAGGGAAGATTTCTGGTACACGGGATCAACTTTGTCATCCTCCTTTGTACGTTTTCCAGTACATTTAAATCCACTCTGTAATACAGTGACCAAAACTGCGCAGCATAATCTAAATGAGGCCTAACCAAAGATATATAAAGTTGGACAACCAGAGAACTTTTATTATTTATACTTCTTGATATGACGCCAAGGATTCCGTTAGCTTTATTGCTAACACTGATGCACTGTTGTCTTTGTTTCAGATTACTGCTAACCAGAACTCCTAAATCCTTCTCGCAATCCGTAATATTAAGATCTACATTATTTAGTTTATATGTGGCATGGTTATTTTCCTCTCCAACATTTAGAACTTTGCATTTGTTCATATTAAACTGCATCTGCCACTTCTCCGACCAATTACATCAGTCTACTCAAATCATCCTGGAGTGCTCTAATGTCCTC
Source organism: Cherax quadricarinatus (assembly GCF_038502225.1). Classification (NCBI taxonomy): domain Eukaryota; kingdom Metazoa; phylum Arthropoda; class Malacostraca; order Decapoda; family Parastacidae; genus Cherax; species Cherax quadricarinatus. The sequence goes on from NC_091298.1 coordinate 26,788,317, forward strand.
ATTAGAATGAATTGGACGGCCTATTTTGGTGTCATCAGCAAATTTGCTTATGTCGCTATTTATTCCCTCATCTATGTCGTTTATGTAGATTGTGAACAAGGGGCCCAACACTGACCCCTGTGGAACACCGCTTGTGACGTGCCCCCATTCTGATTTCTCCCCATTTATGCAAACTCTCTGCTGCCTATTTGTCACCCATGCCTCCACCCAGGAAAAAATTTCTCCTATTCCGTGTGCCTTAAGTTTTCTTATCAGCCTCTGATGTGGAACTCTATCGAAAGCCTTACTGAAGTCCATATACACAATATCATATTCAGTACCATGATCTACCTCTTCAGATACCTTAGCGAAGAAAGTTAGTAAATTCCTAAGACAGGAACGCCCCTTTGTAAAACCGTACTGGGGTTCATTAATCAATTTATGCCTTTCAAGATGGTTTCGAAATGCTTCGGCAATTACTGATTCCATAAATTTACCAACTATGGAAGTAAGGCTTATTGGTCTGTAGTTCGAAGCTACATGAACGCTACTATGATACATATCATAGGCTCTCAAGCGAAGCAGCAGGATTTAATGTTGGGCGAGTCGAAACTAATGGACAGGCTTCATTATATGTACTTGCTGCCGGGGATCATCTAGCAGTAAACAGGTATCTGGGTGTTAGTACCTGTTGCTATTGATGGTGCAGCAGCACCATCAATAGCAACATTAGCAGCAGCAGTAGGAACATCAGCAGGAGCATCAACAGCAGACACAATACTAACAGCAGCATAAAGAACGTCATGGACACCATCATCAGCAACAGGAACATTAGCATCAGCAGTAATATTGTAGCATCAGCAAGAATAACATCATTATCTTAGATTACCCAGGCCACCTTCCTGAGCTTGTGCCAGAGAGCTACGGACCATATAACACTGTGTGAACAAAACAACACTTAATCTTCATAGCCACAATCCATTGGCTCCTCTTTTCGATATAAAATTCGTGAAATGTTCGCGTATTTTCTGTATGGTATTTTATTTCCTCCTCAATACGGAGGGGCTCTCAGGTAGTAAGTTTAGGTTTAGTTATATAATTTACAAAACCCTCTAAATGTTTGGTAATACGTTACTGTAACATAAACAGTTGATAGAAAATATAATTTGCAGTATTATCCTGGGCAGTTAGTAACTTAGGATATGACCAATCGGATAACATCCAGGTACCTGTTCGCTGACAGGTGAACATGAGCAACATTCCCAATGTTTCCAACCATCATGGGATCAAACCTGGAGTCAATCAGTTGCGATTCGAAGGCGCTACCACTTAAAATGTCGAGGAACCCAACGTCATATAAAATAATTTTTTATTTAATTATTCCACTTACGACCCTCATGACTGTTTTACTGGCATTTATATGCGAATTGTACGTCTTCAGATCTGACAAAGGATTTTTCATCTTATTTGGTTCAATATATACAAACTGTTTCAGTAAAAGTTAAATCACAGGTATATAGCAGAGAAAGGGAATAGGGATCATTCATTAAAGAATTAGACTTCAAAATGAAAGATACTTTGATTCTATTAGTTGCTGCCCGAACCTTATTAGCAATTCGTTCATGTCCTTGACGAAGAGGGAAATGTATTCCTTATTTAGGTCGATAAATGGGTTGTAGGGTTTCTCGTCAGCAAAAAATGGATACATCGCTGGTGTGTTGCTACCCGGTTCTATATGAAAGTTGCAAACCGGAAACAAAAACTAGCTATAGTTCCTTGTTCTGTTTCATCAGAGTGGGTTTCATATATTACAGTGTGTAAAATAAGACACATGCGCAGTATAAGGATATTTCGGCATGAGTGGCCTCTTCAGGCCTATAGAGAACGAACTAACGAACACTCTCAGGAGAGAACGGGAAAGTGGGGAGAAGCGAAGACTAGCAGTTGAGAGGAGTGTCTTCAGTCCCTCAAGCTCGATTACTTTCTATACTCAGTACTGTGGAATACACTGTAAGTGGGAGGGCAGAAAGTGATGTTAACGTAAACCGGCATGATGATGCTGTTATAGAGAAGTGTTAGAATTAATAATTGGGCTTCCACATTAGTAACTGAACTGCCAATCATACTTGTTGTTGTCAAACTTGTAGAAAAGACGACAAAACACATTTTAATTGTAAACCATACCACGGGCGGGATTTGAACCCGCGGTCAGAGAGTCTCAAAACTCCAGACCGTCGTGTTCAAATCCCGCCCGTGGTATGGTTTGTTTGCAATCGTGTCATTAAGATTTCGTGAGACATTTTAATTGTAACTGACTCTCCTCATTACTTGATTTCAATGGCTTAAGACCTGTATGTAGCATACTTGTGTATGTAGCATGCTTGTGTATGTAGCATGCTTGTGTATGTAGCATGCTTGTGTATGTAGCATGCTTGTGTATGTAGCATGCTTGTGTATGTAGCATGCTTGTGTATGTAGCATGCTTGTGTATGTAGCATGCTTGTGTATGTAGCATACTTGTGCATGTAGCATGCTTGTGTATGTAGCATGCTTGTGTATGTAGCATGCTTGTGTATGTAGCATACTTGTGTATGTAGCATGCTTGTGTATGTAGCATGCTGTGTATGTAGCAGCATGCTTGTGTATGTAGCATACTTGTGTATGTAGCATGCTTGTGTATGTAGCATACTTGTGTATGTAGCATGCTTGTGTATGTAGCATACTTGTGTATGTAGCATGCTTGTGTATGTAGCATGCTTGTGTATGTAGCATGCTTGTGTATGTAGCATGCTTGTGTATGTAGCATGCTTGTGTATGTAGCATACTTGTGTATGTAGCATACTTGTGTATGTAGCATGCTTGTGTATGTAGCATACTTGTGTATGTAGCATGCTTGTGTATGTAGCATACTTGTGTATGTAGCATGCTTGTGTATGTAGCATGCTTGTGTATGTAGCATGCTGTGTATGTAGCATGCTTGTGTATGTAGCATACTTGTGTATGTAGCATGCTTGTGTATGTAGCATACTTGTGTATGTAGCATGCTTGTGTATGTAGCATACTTGTGTATGTAGCATGCTTGTGTATGTAGCATGCTTGTGTATGTAGCATGCTTGTGTATGTAGCATGCTTGTGTATGTAGCATGCTTGTGTATGTAGCATACTTGTGTATGTAGCATATTTGTGTATGTAGCATGCTTGTGTATGTAGCATACTTGTGTATGTAGCATGCTTGTGTATGTAGCATACTTGTGTATGTAGCATACTTGTGTATGTAGCATGCTTGTGTATGTAGCATACTTGTGTATGTAGCATGCTTGTGTATGTAGCATGCTTGTGTATGTAGCATACTTGTGTATGTAGCATACTTGTGTATGTAGCATGCTTGTGTATGTAGCATACTTGTGTATGTAGCATGCTTGTGTATGTAGCATACTTGTGTATGTAGCATGCTTGTGTATGTAGCATACTTGTGTATGTAGCATACTTGTGTATGTAGCATACTTGTGTATGTAGCATGCTTGTGTATGTAGCATGCTTGTGTATGTAGCATACTTGTGTATGTAGCATACTTGTGTATGTAGCATACTTGTGTATGTAGCATACTTGTGTATGTAGCATACTTGTGTATGTACCATACTTGTGTATGTGGCATACTTGTGTATGTAGCATGCTTGTGTATGTAGCATACTTGTGTATGTAGCATGCTTGTGTATGTAGCATGCTTGTGTATGTAGCATGCTTGTGTATGTAGCATACTTGTGTATGTAGCATACTTGTGTATGTAGCATACTTGTGTATGTAGCATACTTGTGTATGTAGCATACTTGTGTATGTAGCATGCTTGTGTATGTAGCATACTTGTGTATGTAGCATGCTTGTGTATGTAGCATGCTTGTGTATGTAGCATACTTGTGTATGTAGCATGCTTGTGTATGAAATTATACCAGCATATACACATTATTAAGAGAGATTACAATTAAGTTTTTATGGATTCCCTCTCACATAGGCCTCCAAGAGCATGACAAAGTTGAGGAATTATCTAAACAGGCATTAAATAAAGAGAATAATGATTATAATTTAGGTTTTTCAAGCAGAAGTATACAAAACATTGTCAGAATGGAACTAGCTAACGAGCTTCAAGTAGAACAGTAGAGATAGGAACTAGCAGATCCATTACCTATTATAATAAAATGTGTCTAGTTATAAAGTTACTAGACCAGTAGATTGCAAGATGTTATTGGTAAACTAAGCATTTTCCAGGTTTCGTCTGATAAATTCTTCCCTGATGAGTTTGCCTCATTATATTTCATAAGATGGTTGTGACTTAGGATGGTTGTGATACGAACGTTGTATTAGTCGTTATTACTACACGCATTCCACTGCTCTCTAAACTCCGCCTGTGTTACAACTCTAGGACTGTAGAAGCCATTCATGTCATGTGTTTTATTTCATAATGCTCGATATTTTATACCATATTTTTTCATTCAGAGGGATTAAGTCCGTCAGCCCGAGCTGGGAGACGACTTCAGAGAAAATAAAAGATAGAGGAAGGGGTATGATCTATCTAAAAAATGCATTCATACAGATAGAAACAATGCAAATTTATTGTTACAGTAACCTTTGGACATTTTAAAACTACGTTACATGCCTAAGAATACTTGTTGGCATTAGCCTCGCATTAGCCATCTTGGACATCATGAAAAACTCCACATCTACTAAACACCTGGTAATTGTAGGCTGACCAAAGGTAAGCTAGGCAGGGTTGACATATGTCATATATAGGGCCATGAATGAGTCTTTGGCGAGATTCCTGAAAGCTAATCTTAGATTTGTCTAGCGAACATAAGACGAGATATGCTCAGCACTATGCTCACCCCTGGGTCCATCTCCTTGAGTGAGGTTTACACTCTTTTTGTCTGAAGTCTTTACTCAGATTCTGTGACTTAGCGCTTCTTTTTGATTATAATAATAATAATTTACTCAGATGCTGGTCTTCCTACCTTTCTCCAGTTTTCCTAGCCTTGCATTTGCGTGGGTTAAGAAACACGTAAGTTCCTCCGTCTTCTAATAACATGTTTATCATAATCTACCTTGTCCATAATTACTATCACATTTGCTTTGTCTGTTTCATAAGGTGAAGTCCAGGATCTTTCCTTAATTCATGGTATAACTTAACAGATCTTTGAGAACAATTCTGCTGTAGGGGTCTGAGGAGAGAATTGTCCTCAATTGGAAAAATGTATGTTATTAGAGGACGGGGTAACTTGCGTGCCCCTTAAATTCTTCTTATCTGACCAATGCTGCAGTTTGTCCAGGTCATTTTACATCTGAAACAGGAAAACATCTGACTATCTTTTTCTGTACGTCATTCTTATGTAACAGAAACAGTACTAGCTCTAATACCAATAATCCTTGCAGAACCCAGTCTCACAATTTTTCTCGGACAATCTACTCGTTATTTGCTTTTCAAAAGGTACTCTCTGATTCACTGTAGTGAATTGACTTTTATTTCTACCTGATTCTCATGTTTTTTTCCCAGTCTTTTGTGAGACATAGTATTGAATGTTTTCTTGAAGTCCCACCACTCCTCTCTTCTGCCTCACTTCTGTTATTTTGTCATTAAACTCCAACATGTTTGCGACACAGGCTTTCACATATCTAATCTCAAGTTAGTTATTGTGTATCAAACCACTATTCTCCATGAGCTCCACCATTTTCCTTCTGATTATCTTCTCAGTTTCTTTAAATAGTATGTATGTCAGTGATACAGGTCTGTAGTTTAATGTTCCTGTCTGTCTCATTTCTTAACTTTTGGATTAAATTTGATTTACAGATCTCTGGAAACTGTCCCGTATCCACTGGCATGCTGTAGATTTTAGCTAGTGTTTCAGAGTGTTTGTGCTCCCTCTTACAGAATTCACAGTAAGGCTGTGTCAAGTCTTTTTGCTCTCGATGTATTCGCCTCAGTCAAAAGCTTGTCACTTCTTTCTCTGTTGTGTATATTGTGTTCAGCATCCCTTGATATGCACTTAATGTGGTGTTGTCCTTGTTTCTACTAAGAATACCTCTTTAAATTGCTGATTTTTTTTACAGATTTCCCTGTCGTTTCTTGTGAATTCTTCCCCTTCCATTTTCTGTCTTATTATCTGGTCTTTTTCTGTCGTCTTTCTCTTTATATATCTGTGTAGCAGTTACTATTCAGCCTTGGATTTTGCTGCAAAGTCATTCACAAAGTGTCTCTCAGCTTCTTTTCTCACCCTTTCATTTTCGTTTCTGGTTCTTCTGCTCACTCTGCTTTATTCTATCATTTCTTTTCACTTTCTTGTACTTTTTCCTCTCTGCATGTTTAGTTGAACCATGGGATTTATTTGTTGTTACATTTTTCCCTCCTTCTCGGTGTGAAATTCTTGTATGCCTCCCAGTACTTTCCAGCAAGGTATTCATTCCATCATTTCCTTTGTTGACGTTGCTTCCAGTCCTTTCTTCCATTACACAGCATTCAGGAATTCTCTTATTCCTTTAAAATCTATTCTTCTGAAATCTAATATTGTCAGATTCCCCCACTTGCTATTTTTACTTCAATGTTTGTTTCCACAAGGTATTTAAAATTCGATACCATACTGCATTATCGTTAGTAGCCAGAGGCCTCTCATATTCGTTTCACCAAAATTAGATGCCCATTTGGTTAATACCAGACCCAGTCTGGTTGATTCCTATTTCTCTCTCTCTCTCTCTCTCTCTCTCTCTCTCTCTCTCTCTCTCTCTCTCTCTCTCTCTCTCTCTCTCTCTCTCTTGTATTCTTAACATGCTGACACAAAATTAATCTTACCATCTCCATTATCTTAGCCCTCCACTCTTGTGATCCCTCATGTGGACACCCAGGTCTTCCAGTCTATCTTTCCAACTGAAATTTTCCATTATTAGCAGCTTTGCTTTTGGCCATATTGGCTCGTCTTGCTGCTTTTGCTATGGCATCATCCATTGCTGTGTCATGGTCTTTGTATTTTTTCTTGATCTCCTGTTTGGGGACTCGTTGTAAATCCTTGCTACTATTACTTTGGGTTTCCCAATATTGATAGTGCCCATCAGATAGTAATTTCTGTTTATCTCTTTCATCTCTTCAAAACTCCACTGGTTTCAGATTAGCATACAACTCCCCCTCCCCTTCCCCCCGTTTTTCTTTCTTCCTGCTGGGACTATAGTATTTGTTTTTAATACAGTTTGTTTTGTCTCTGATAACTGCAATGTCTGGGTTGCCTTTGCCATCCATTCATTAACTTCGTCACTATTTTTTTTATAATCCATCTGCATTTTTATTCCAAACTCTGGGTTTTCTTTTACTTTGCTCTAGTTTGTGGTGTTCAGGTTTTCGATTCACTGGTCATTTGAAATGGAGGGGAGAGGTGAGGGGAAGAGCTGGTGTGTGCATTGTTGCCGGGGGAGGGATCAGGGTTATATAGAGAGGGAGAAGCGGTGGGAGGGCGTGGATAATTATTAATGTCAAAGAAGTAAAGGGGTGGGCCTTGAGAGCTTACTGGAGGCTGAGTGTTCCTTTGACACCCCTTCTGCTACTCTTTCTTGTAACTGATACTTTATACTTGCCTCTTCAACTGTTCCTTCTCCATTTCTTTATTGTTTCGATTCGGGTAAACACAGTGATATTTTGTGCTTCTCACAAACGCTTTCTATTTCAGAATCCTGTCGTTAATTGTGACCAGAAAGATAGCTTGATCGGGCATTGTTTGCCTTGTACTAACTTAGTTGTACTCACCTAGTTGTGGTTGCAGGGGTCGATTCACAGCTCCTGGCCCCTCTTCACTGGTCGCTACTAGGTCACTCTTCCTGCTCCATGAACTTTATCATACCTCTTCTTACAGCTATGTATGGATCCTGCCTCCACTACATCACTTCCCAGACTATTCCACTTCCTGACAGCTCCGTGACTGAAGAAATACTTCCTAACATCCCTGTGATTCATCTGAGCCTTCAGTTTCCAATTATGTCCCCTTGTTGTTGTGTCCCATCTCTGGAACATCCTGTCTCTGTCCACCTTGTCAATCCCCCTCAGTATTTTATATGTTGTTATCATATCCCTCCTTTCTCTCCTGCCCTCCAGTGTCATCAGGTCGATTTCCCTTAACCTCTCCTCGAAGGACATGCCCATTAGCTCCGGTACTAGACTTGTAAACCTTTGCAGTCTCTCTAATTTCCTTACATGCTTGGCTAGGTGTAGGTTCCAAACTGGTGCTGCATACTCCGATATAGGCCTGACATGCACAGTGTACAAGGTAGTGAACGATTCCTTATTGAGATGTCTGAATGCTATTCTCAGGTTTGCTAGGCGCCCATATGCTGCAGCACTTATTTGGTTGATGTGATCCTCAGGAGATGTGCCCGATGTTATATTCACCCCAGTATCCTTTTCTTTGAGTGAGGTTTGTAGTCTCTAGCCACCTAGACTGTACTCCGTCAGCGGTCTTCTTTGCATTTTCCCAATCTCAATGACTTTGCACTTAGTGGGGTTGAACTCCAGGAGCCAGTTTCTTGACCAGGCCTGCAGCCTGTCCAGATCCCTTTGTAGTTCAGCCTGGTCTTTTTCCGATTGAATTCTTCTCATCAACATCACATCAACTGCAAACAGAGACACTTCTGAGTCTATTCCTTCCGTCATGTCGTTCACATATACCAGAAACAGCACCGGTCCCAGGACTGATCCTGTGGAACCCTGCTCGTCACAGGCGCCCGTTCTAACACCACGTCACGTACCACAATTGATGTCTTCCCGACAGGTATTTCCAGATTCATTGCAGTGCATTCCCTGTTATACCTGCCTGATCCTCCAGCTTATGCACTAATCTCTTGTGTGTTACTTTGTCAAAAGCCTTCTTACAGTCCTGTGTTATACGTGTGTGTGGTAAATTAGACACATGTGCAACTCTTGGGTATCTTTATTGAGGAAACGTTTCGCCACACAGTGGCTTCATCAGTCCATACAAAGGAGAATCTTGAAGAACAGGAGGAGAATGAGGTAATCAGTCCCTCAACCTTGAGTCGATGTGGTCAGTCCATCAATCTTGAATAAAATACGGCATACGTGCGGATAAGGAGCTTATAAACCGTAGACAGGAGAGGTGCAGCAGTCATAGGTGGTGTCACTTTGTTCAATGTGGAAGTAGGTCGTGCCCAAGAATTAGGCTTGGGATTAGTTGATTCCTAGCCTCTATGTCATACCATGTTTACTAGGTAAGACTGTTTATAGACTGCTTCCATTACACAGTTATACAGCCGAGTCCCTTTCCACTGCTGACTACGCTATCACGACAGACGTATTTCCTACAATCTGCATGGTTGATGTTTTGCTGAGATCCCTGTAGTATATAGCTGTTCTCTTCCTGATATCGCTAGTTTCACCTGTGATGTTTTCCATGTTTCTGAACGTAGCTCTGACACTGGACTTTTCTCTGGTTCTCGAAGCAGAGTGATGTAGAGGCAAACAGAAAAAGTCTATGTAAGTCATCACCCATGTTCACGTAACAGTAAATGGTACCTGGGTGTCAGTCAACTGTCTTGCATCACATACTGAAAACAAAATGGAAGGCGCACTGTATCGCTTTATTGGGTCATCCTGGGTTAATAGTCCGAAATTCTAGGCGTCTTTTTCTACTTCATTTTTTCTCAACTCCTCCTCTTCTTATTCCTCCTCCTCTTTCTTCTTCCCCTCCTCTTCCTCCTATTTTTCCTCCTTCATCTCTTCGTCTTCCTCCCCTTTCTCTTCTTCCTTCCACTTCCTCCCCTCATTCTCCACCACCTCCTTCTCCTCCTCCCCTACTTCGTCCTCTCACTCCCCCTCCCCCTCCACCTCCTCCTCCTCCTCCTCCTCCTCCCCCCTCCCCCTCCACTTCCTCTCCCTCCTCCTCTTCCTCCTCCTCCTGATGCTCTGGTTCCTCCTTGCTGTCAGAGTCAGGTGCTCCTGGGCGGGTGTTGTGTCGTTGCTATTTTTTTTATTACTGTGCCTTTGTTGTGAGTCGTGGAGTGGAAGGGTTTCTGGAGGGTCAATGGAGAGGATTTCAGATGAAAGGTAAAGGGTGGGGGAGGGGGAAAGGGTGTTTGCCGCTGAAGACAAAGTAGGTGGCAGGACCGGCCAGGGAATGGTAGGGGGAGGCGATGGAAATGGGAGGAGGGAAGTGGTTGGGTCGTACTGGTGAAGGAATAAGTAATAGTGAGGGAGTGGTGGTTTGGGACTAAGGGAAAGAGTTGCTAAAGATAAGGCAGTTGAAATAAAGTGTTAGAGATGGGTTGGTGTGGAGAGGAGAGCCAAAAGGCATCTAGGTTAATTGGATGGTTAATGGAGTTTAATCCCTGTCGACTACACGAGGGTGATCGAGGCTACAAGTCACCTCTTCACCACCAATCATCAACACTGTTATACCTACTGTAGGGAGTGAAATAAGTTCTCAGTATACAAAGAGAGATACGCACACCACAAGGTGTTCGTGACCGAACGAACGTACTTAACAGAAAACGTTTCGGTCCTGAAACCTTAATCACTTCTAACACAAAGGATCGAAATATTTTCTAATAAATAAGATCTAGTGTTTGTTCAAGTGTCTTTTTAAACCAATTGGTTGCTATCAATAATCTAGGTTTATTGTTACACCATACAGGGTGTCGTGGAGGGAAGTAGGTGTAGTGGGAGGCAGGTGTGGAGGTGGCAGGTGTGATGGGAGGCAGATGTGGAAGTGGCAGGTGTGGTGGGAGGTAGTGTGAAGGAAGGCAGGTGTGGAGGGAGGTAGTATGAAGGAAGGCAGGTGTGGTGGGAGGCAGGTGTGGTGGAAGGCAATGTGAAGGGAGGCAGGTGTGGTGGAAGGTAGTGTGAAGGGAGGCAGGTGTGGTGGGAGGTAGTGTGAAGGGAGGTAGTATGAAGGGAGGCAGGTGTGGTGGAAGGTAGTGTGAAGGGAGGCATGTCTGATTGCAGGTAGCGTAAAGGAAGGCAGGTGTGGTGAGAGGTAGTGTGAAGGGAAGCAGATGTGTTGGGAGGCAGGTATATTGGGAGGTAGTGTGAAGGGTGGCAGGTGTGGGGGGAGGTATTGTGAAAGGAAGCAGGTGTGGTGGGAGGTAGTTTGAAGGGAGGCAGGTGTAAACTGAGGCAGGTGTAGAGGCAGGTGGTGTGAAACAGAGTGAGAGAAGGTAAGTCTGGTGGGAAGGGGTGGGTGCCAGATTAGTTAGTCTGTGTTGTGGTTCCCACTGGGATGGATTGCATTATCGTTTTTCTTGCTGCTGCACTCTGCGTTACCACGGGATGCGTTCTATTCACCTAATGCACTATATTTTTTTACCTTTTCTTCCTTTCTCATTTCTCCCCTGCAGAACTGATTTTTATATTCCATTTCTTCCTTTGCAATTTCCTCTTCGTTCTGTGTTTATCCCTGTATTACTCCATGCCAACGAGGATTGAAAAATATATTCTTGAATGACTACCAGTAAACTTACTCTCAATATAGACAAAGCCTACTAGTGATAAATGGGTCACCCATTTCAAGACACACAGAGGGCAAATTTCTAGGTCTCCACCTTGACTGCAGTCTCGGTGGAGACTGCAGTCTAATGTTTCTTGCACTGTTAAGCTTGCTTTGTCACTATAAGTCTGTGTGTATTACCTATCCCAATTTTTTTTAATTTATTTATTCTATATGCTACCCTAGTAATAGCTTGTATATCCATTTACTCATGTTCAAATTAACTGTATTACTATTACTACTACAACTTATATCACTACTACTATTACTACCACTAGTATTACACCTCACTCTAAGCCTATATATACCCTCTGTGTCCATGTATTGTTTGTAACGGCTTGACAAAGCTCCTGGAGAGCGAAACGTTGCCATAATAAAAATGTCACATTAGTTGCACTTGGGTCCTTTTACTTTACATAAATTCTTTTCACTGATAAGAGAAATCGACAATTTAGAGCTCTCAGATACTAAGGTATTTAAGTGTTCCTCAAGGGGGCACCTTCGGTTGCCTGATTTATTTCCCTCTGTGTTCGTTTATACCTTGAGAACGTCTTGTTAGATCGACTACTAATATTCAACGCTGGTGTACTGTAACCAGGGAAAGAATCATGCAACTATTGTGAAAGGCAGATGCATTGCTGTCAGTTTTATAAGGCAAATGCTGATTTGAGTTTGACGGCGTGGATGTAGTGCGGATGACAAGAAACAGATGATTGCTGATGTTATGAATGAAAAGAATTTGGATGTCCTGGCCCTAAGCGAAACAAAGCTGAAGGGGGTAGGAGAGTTTCAGTGGGGGGAAATAAATGGGATTAAATCTGGAGTATCTGAGAGAGTTAGAGCAAAGGAAGGGGTAGCAGTAATGTTAAATGATCAGTTATGGAAGGAGAAAAGAGAATATGAATGTGTAAATTCAAGAATTATGTGGATTAAAGTAAAGGTTGGATGCGAGAAGTGGGTCATAATAAGCGTGTATGCACCTGGAGAAGAGAGGAATGCAGAGGAGAGAGAGAGATTTTGGGAGATGTTAAGTGAATGTATAGGAGCCTTTGAACCAAGTGAGAGAGTAATTGTGGTAGGGGACTTGAATGCTAAAGTAGGAGAAACTTTTAGAGAGGGTGTGGTAGGTAAGTTTGGGGTGCCAGGTGTAAATGATAATGGGAGCCCTTTGATTGAACTTTGTATAGAAAGGGGTTTAGTTATAGGTAATACATATTTTAAGAAAAAGAGGATAAATAAGTATACACGATATGATGTAGGGCGAAATGACAGTAGTTTGTTGGATTATGTATTGGTAGATAAAAGACTGTTGAGTAGACTTCAGGATGTACATGTTTATAGAGGGGCCACAGATATATCAGATCACTTTCTAGTTGTAGCTACACTGAGAGTAAAAGGTAGATGGGATACAAGGAGAATAGAAGCATCAGGGAAGAGAGAGGTGAAGGTTTATAAACTAAAAGAGGAGGCAGTTAGGGTAAGATATAAACAGCTATTGGAGGATAGATGGGCTAATGAGAGCATAGGCAATGGGGTCGAAGAGGTATGGGGTAGGTTTAAAAATGTAGTGTTAGAGTGTTCAGCAGAAGTTTGTGGTTACAGGAAAGTGGGTGCAGGAGGGAAGAGGAGCGATTGGTGGAATGATGATGTAAAGAGAGTAGTAAGGGAGAAAAAGTTAGCATATGAGAAGTTTTTACAAAGTAGAAGTGATGCAAGGAGGGAAGAGTATATGGAGAAAAAGAGAGAAGTTAAGAGAGTGGTGAAGCAATGTAAAAAGAGAGCAAATGAGAGAGTGGGTGAGATGTTATCAACAAATTTTGTTGAAAATAAGAAAAAGTTTTGGAGTGAGATTAACAAGTTAAGAAAGCCTAGAGAACAAATGGATTTGTCAGTTAAAAATAGGAGAGGAGAGTTATTAAATGGAGAGTTAGAGGTATTGGGAAGATGGAAGGAATATTTTGAGGAATTGTTAAATGTTGATGAAGATAGGGAAGCTGTGATTTCGTGTATAGGGCAAGGAGGAATAGCATCTTGTAGGAGTGAGGAAGAGCCAGTTGTGAGTGTGGGGGAAGTTCGTGAGGCAGTAGGTAAAATGAAAGGGGGTAAGGCAGCCGGGATTGATGGGATAAAGATAGAAATGTTAAAAGCAGGTGGGGATATAGTTTTGGAGTGGTTGGTGCAATTATTTAATAAATGTATGGAAGAGGGTAAGGTACCTAGGGATTGGCAGAGAGCATGCATAGTTCCTTTGTATAAAGGCAAAGGGGATAAAAGAGAGTGCAAAAATTATAGGGGGATAAGTCTGTTGAGTGTACCTGGTAAAGTGTATGGTAGAGTTATAATTGAAAGAATTAAGAGTAAGACGGAGAATAGGATAGCAGATGAACAAGGAGGCTTTAGGAAAGGTAGGGGGTGTGTGGACCAGGTGTTTACAGTGAAACATATAAGTGAACAGTATTTAGATAAGGCTAAAGAGGTCTTTGTGGCATTTATGGATTTGGAAAAGGCGTATGACAGGGTGGATAGGGGGGCAATGTGGCAGATGTTGCAAGTGTATGGTGTAGGAGGTAGGTTACTGAAAGCAGTGAAGAGTTTTTACGAGGATAGTGAGGCTCAAGTTAGAGTATGTAGGAAAGAAGGAAATTTTTTCCCAGTAAAAGTAGGCCTTAGACAAGGATGTGTGATGTCACCGTGGTTGTTTAATATATTTATAGATGGGGTTGTAAGAGAAGTAAATGCGAGGGTCTTGGCAAGAGGCGTGGAGTTAAAAGATAAAGAATCACACACAAAGTGGGAGTTGTCACAGCTGCTCTTTGCTGATGACACTGTGCTCTTGGGAGATTCTGAAGAGAAGTTGCAGAGATTGGTGGATGAATTTGGTAGGGTGTGCAAAAGAAGAAAATTAAAGGTGAATACAGGAAAGAGTAAGGTTATGAGGATAACAAAAAGATTAGGTGATGAAAGATTGAATATCAGATTGGAGGGAGAGAGTATGGAGGAGGTGAACGTATTCAGATATTTGGGAGTGGACGTGTCAGCGGATGGGTCTATGAAAGATGAGGTGAATCATAGAATTGATGAGGGAAAAAGAGTGAGTGGTGCACTTAGGAGTCTGTGGAGACAAAGAACTTTGTCCTTGGAGGCAAAGAGGGGAATGTATGAGAGTATAGTTTTACCAACGCTCTTATATGGGTGTGAAGCGTGGGTGATGAATGTTGCAGCGAGGAGAAGGCTGGAGGCAGTGGAGATGTCATGTCTGAGGGCAATGTGTGGTGTGAATATAATGCAGAGAATTCGTAGTTTGGAAGTTAGGAGGAGGTGCGGGATTACCAAAACTGTTGTCCAGAGGGCTGAGGAAGGGTTGTTGAGGTGGTTCGGACATGTAGAGAGAATGGAGCGAAACAGAATGACTTCAAGAGTGTATCAGTCTGTAGTGGAAGGAAGGCGGGGTAGGGGTCGGCCTAGGAAGGGTTGGAGGGAGGGGGTAAAGGAGGTTTTGTGTGCGAGGGGCTTGGACTTCCAGCAGGCATGCGTGAGCGTGTTTGATAGGAGTGAATGGAGACAAATGGTTTTTAATACTTGACGTGCTGTTGGAGTGTGAGCAAAGTAACATTTATGAAGGGATTCAGGGAAACCGGCAGGCCGGACTTGAGTCCTGGAGATGGGAAGTACAGTGCCTGCACTCTGAAGGAGGGGTGTTAATGTTGCAGTTTAAAAACTGTAGTGTAAAGCACCCTTCTGGCAAGACAGTGATGGAGTGAATGATGGTGAAAGTTTTTCTTTTTTGGGCCACCCTGCCTTGGTGGGAATCGGCCGGTGTGATAATAAAAAAAAAAAAAAAAAAAATTTGAGAAAGTCTCTTTTGATAGGCTTTTAACTTTTAATTCCGGTGTGTCTCACATAAAGGAAGGTTGGCACTGTTATTAAAATGTGCAAGTGCCACTTATGTCTATTTTATTTTCAAGATGTATGCTATTATTTTCCTTGAAATAAACTGAGTATGCCTCTTTTGAACGCTTCAGTCTATTGAAGATTGGTGTATCTTATAACAAGAATGATCAATTTTGGGTTTAAGTTTGTGTAGGTGTAAATTCGTTAATTTACCAACATAGTTAAAATTCACAGAACTGACGAATACTCTGGAATAACTGGAAAATACGTCTTCTGTATATTTGTAAATGTATCTCATTGCTCGTATCGACAGGTGTATCTCATATATGCAACGAGGATCGTATATTCTTCCTGTATATAGATCGATAGACGTTTCTCACTTTGAATGTACTGAAAACCAGGAAGTGTGTATTTTCATTTACAAAAACCGTATCTATCACTGTATATACTCTCAGGAATACAAGTATCTCCGTATATACACGGGGAGATAAGTATCTCTCGTCCTAAATATACTCATGCATGAAAAAGTCATTACATTATGGAAATGTATTGAACATTTGTTTATCGTGTCAGTCTCATGGCCTTTCTATTTAATTTATTTTTGGTTAAAAACGCAAGTAAATGTAAGTTCGTCCTTATCACAGTTGTTTTCATTTATATTTCCCTTAGTTCATTAAGTAATTCCTCAGCTCCTCTCAAAGGAGGTTGATTGCCTATTGATTCAAAGAATTGGACCTGTTCTCCCTCTCCATAAATAGAATCTGATTGTTTTTGTTTCATTCGTCAGGAGTTAAGACAAGTGTCTCCTGACACGCGTCTGGATCACATAGATAACTCGTTTCTTCCGTGATTGTTGAATCTGATTGCTTCAACACTTGCCTTATCAAATGCTTCTCTCCCCTTAATACTGAAAAATGGCTGACTGTATGTATTCACTTTCTTATCTATATTTCAGATTTCTTCCACTGAAATTTAAACTTTTACTTGTATTTTGAATATTATTTTTTTGTAGTTAGTATTCGTTTTTTTATACAATATTGTTAATACTTCCTCCTTCCTCACAGTTTTGTCTCTTTACAATGATTAGTTCTTCATTTATATTATTTTATTTTTTTCCAGTCTTGTTTCGGCTGAATACTCTGTATCAGGTTTATTTTTATTTATAATGCCCCTTTGCACTAGTCTATGATTAAACACAAAAATATTGTAATGGTGTTCATTTCACTGCTTTCCTTGTTCATTTATTTTGGTTTTGCTTCTATCACTCTTGTGTTGGGTGAACATGTGATGGGTGGGCGCAACACTGCCGCTCTAGGAAGAACTTTTTTTTCCCCAGTCATATAATCTATTAGCAGTGATTACAAGGGTTTGTTTTCTTTCGATAGCTCTTTTTTGAATACAGCTTTTGCAGCCCTCCAAGTTCTTTATTGTTCTAGCTTTAGCCATCTATTCATATGCTTAACCTGATTGAACGTTCATCACAGTGGCCTGCTTTCATCTCTCGTATTTTCCACTTCACTTACGTCTTGCTTTATGTTCATTTGGATTCATCTCCTTCAAGCATTTTGTAAATTCACTGATATGTCAACCCCACTCTTTGTCTCCTTATATTCTCGATTTGATTTAAATTCTTAGCACAGCTAAAAAAAAAAAAAAAAAAAAAACGATAACTGTTTTTTGGTCTTCAAACAACTTTCTTTTATTGTGTTTTCTCTTAGTGTACAAGTGGCGCTCTTACTTTTCACTGGGGGGGGGGGAGGGTATGTTACATCGCCTGCCAAGTCTTTTGCTTTCGTAGCGAGTGATTTCTGTGTACAGATTAGGAACCAATTCCTCCAGACTCTTCCAGGAGTAGATTATATCTCTCTCGCCTGCGCTCTAGTGAGTACAGGTCAATTGCTTCCAAGCGTTCCCAGTAGTTAAGGTGTTTGATGAAACTTATACGTGCAGTAAAGGTTTTCTGTACATTCTCCAGATCTGCAATTTCACCTGCCTTGAATGGGAATGTTAATAAATAACAATGTATTATATTATATACCATTCTTGTACTACTACTACTACCACCTCTTCCTGCCTATATATATAGCCGTCCTGCTCCACTTCTGGTTAGTGTGACTTTGTAAATGGTCCAAGTCGGACCGAAACGTCGTCGTAAGCTTCTCTCTTTTATGTGCGGGTTATTTGTGTATGGAATGTTAATGTACACCAGTATTCAAGCCTAGAAAGAACAAGTGATCTAGAAAGGATCATCATTCGCTTAGCATCTCTTGTCTTGAATGTTCTCATTATCCATCCTTTCAGTTTTCTCGCAGATGTGATAGTGGCACTGTTATGGTCCTTGAAGGTGAGGTCTTCGGATATTACCACACCCAGGTCCTTCACATTACTTTTCCGCTCTATTGTGTGATTAGAGTTTGTAGTATACTCAGTACTAGCTATTATATCCTCCAGGTTTCCATAACGGAGTAGTTGGAATTTATCTTCATTGAACATCATATTGTTCTCCGTTGCCCATTGGAAAACTTTGTTTATATCTTCTTGGAGATTTACCGTGTCTTCAGTGGATGACACGCTCATACAGATCCTAGTATCGTCTGCAGAGGATGATATAGTGCTATGGTTTACATCTCTGTCTATGTCTGATGTGAGAATGAGGAACAGGATAGGGGCTAGTATTGTGCCTTGTGGAACAGAGCTCTTCACTATGGCAGCTTCCGATTTAACTCTGTATACCACTACTCTTTACGGAGAATATGACAAACTCAGTGGCCAGAACTGGGTAGGGCCCCTCTTTGCTTCCAGAACAGACTGAATTCTTGGTTCCTTGGATTCAACAAAGTGTTTGAAACATTCCTTAGGATATCCTGGTCCATGTTGACAAAATAGCATCACGAAGTTGCTGCAGATATGTTGGCTGCACAGTCACGCTGTGAATCTCCGGTTCCACAACATCCCAAAGGTTTACGCCAAATTCTCTCCCTATCATCTTGTCACAATGGTAATCGCGATTCGTCAGACCAGGCGACGTTTCTCCAATCTTCAATGTCCAGTTTTGGTGAGCCTTTGCCCACTGTACCCTCAGTATCCTGCTCTTAGCTGACAGGAGTAGAACCCGATGTATTCTGCTGCTGTAGCTCATTTTCTTCAAGGATCGATGCTCTCCTACATATCACTGTTGTAACATGTTGTTATTTGAGTTTCTGTCATCTTCCTGTCAGCTTGAACCAGTGTGGCAATTCTCATCTGACTTCTCTCATTAAAAGTGCTTTTTCTACTACAGAACTGCCGCTCACTAGATATATTGTGTTCTTCACACTATTGTCGGCAAATTCTATCTTTAACCGTATAAGAGAAAATTTTAGAAAGGACTTAATTTTAAATGAATTCTTGCTAATTGACCAGTTTTACATATTCTGCACGACACACACACACACACACACACACACACACACACACACACACACACACACACACACACACACACACACACACACATATATATATATATATGGGTGAGATGTTATCAACAAATTTTGTTGAAAATAAGAAAAAGTTTTGGAGTGAGATTAACAAGTTAAGAAAGCCTAGAGAACAAATGGATTTGTCAGTTAAAAATAGGAGAGGAGAGTTATTAAATGGAGAGTTAGAGGTATTGGGAAGATGGAGGGAATATTTCGAGGAATTGTTAAATGTTGATGAAGATAGGGAAGCTGTGATTTCGTGTATAGGGCAAGGAGGAATAACATCTTGTAGGAGTGAGGAAGAGCCAGTTGTGAGTGTGGGGGAAGTTCGTGAGGCAGTAGGTAAAATGAAAGGGGGTAAGGCAGCCGGGATTGATGGGATAAAGATAGAAATGTTAAAAGCAGGTGGGGATATAGTTTTGGAGTGGTTGGTGCAATTATTTAATAAATGTATGGAAGAGGGTAAGGTACCTAGGGATTGGCAGAGAGCATGCATAGTTCCTTTGTATAAAGGCAAAGGGGACAAAAGAGAGTGCAAAAATTATAGGGGGATAAGTCTGTTGAGTGTACCTGGTAAAGTGTATGGTAGAGTTATAATTGAAAGAATTAAGAGTAAGACGGAGAATAGGATAGCAGATGAACAAGGAGGCTTTAGGAAAGGTAGGGGGTGTGTGGACCAGGTGTTTACAGTGAAACATATAAGTGAACAGTATTTAGATAAGGCTAAAGAGGTCTTTGTGGCATTTATGGATTTGGAAAAGGCGTATGACAGGGTGGATAGGGGGGCAATGTGGCAGATGTTGCAAGTGTATGGTGTAGGAGGTAGGTTACTGAAAGCAGTGAAGAGTTTTTACGAGGATAGTGAGGCTCAAGTTAGAGTATGTAGGAAAGAGGGAAATTTTTTCCCAGTAAAAGTAGGCCTTAGACAAGGATGTGTGATGTCACCGTGGTTGTTTAATATATTTATAGATGGGGTTGTAAGAGAAGTAAATGCGAGGGTCTTGGCAAGAGGCGTGGAGTTAAAAGATAAAGAATCACACACAAAGTGGGAGTTGTCACAGCTGCTCTTTGCTGATGACACTGTGCTCTTGGGAGATTCTGAAGAGAAGCTGCAGAGATTGGTGGATGAATTTGGTAGGGTGTGCAAAAGAAGAAAATTAAAGGTGAATACAGGAAAGAGTAAGGTTATGAGGATAACAAAAAGATTAGGTGATGAAAGATTGAATATCAGATTGGAGGGAGAGAGTATGGAGGAGGTGAACGTATTCAGATATTTGGGAGTGGACGTGTCAGCGGATGGGTCTATGAAAGATGAGGTGAATCATAGAATTGATGAGGGAAAAAGAGTGAGTGGTGCACTTAGGAGTCTGTGGAGACAAAGAACTTTGTCCTTGGAGGCAAAGAGGGGAATGTATGAGAGTATAGTTTTACCAACGCTCTTATATGGGTGTGAAGCGTGGGTGATGAATGTTGCAGCGAGGAGAAGGCTGGAGGCAGTGGAGATGTCATGTCTGAGGGCAATGTGTGGTGTGAATATAATGCAGAGAATTCGTAGTTTGGAAGTTAGGAGGAGGTGCGGGATTACCAAAACTGTTGTCCAGAGGGCTGAGGAAGGGTTGTTGAGGTGGTTCGGACATGTAGAGAGAATGGAGCGAAACAGAATGACTTCAAGAGTGTATCAGTCTGTAGTGGAAGGAAGGCGGGGTAGGGGTCGGCCTAGGAAGGGTTGGAGGGAGGGGGTAAAGGAGGTTTTGTGTGCGAGGGGCTTCGACTTCCAGCAGGCATGCGTGAGCGTGTTTGATAGGAGTGAATGGAGACAAATGGTTTTTAATACTTGACGTGCTGTTGGAGTGTGAGCAAAGTAACATTTATGAAGGGATTCAGGGAAACCGGCAGGCCGGACTTGAGTCCTGGAGATGGGAAGTACAGTGCCTGCACTCTGAAGGAGGGGTGTTAATGTTGCAGTTTAAAAACTGTAGTGTAAAGCACCCTTCTGGCAAGACAGTGATGGAGTGAATGATGGTGAAAGTTTTTCTTTTTCGGGCCACCCTGCCTTGGTGGGAATCGGCCAGTGTGATAATAAAAAAAAAATATATATATATATATATATATATATATATATATATACATATATATATATATATATATATATGTCGTGCCGAATATGTAAAACTGGTCAATTAGCAAGAACTCATTTAAAATAAGGTCTTTTCTAAAATTTTCTCTTATGCGTTTAAAGATATATTTTTTTCATTAATATTGATGTAAAAATTTATAATTTTGCACCAAAAGAATCTTAGAAAACTTACCTAACCTTATTATAACAAGAACCATTTATTTTAGCCTAACCCAACTAAATATATTTTAGATTTGTTTACAATAATTTAATACTAAAGAAACACAGTGAAATATATTTTTTTCGTTAGGTTCAGAATGATTTTGGCGAAATTATTGCATACACAAATTTTCACTTGTCCTATATGGCAAGATGAGCGTTGCTATTTAAGCCAAGATGGCAAGTTCTGCCTATTCGGCACGACATATATTTATATATATATATATATATATATATATATATATATATATATATATATATATATATATATATATATATATATATATATATATATATATATATATCACTTACCAAACTGCGGTAGGCCAGGACTCGACCCTACGAACCTTGTGCCGCCTCCAGAGACAGCACAATGTACACATCATCACCTTACCACTAGGCCAGCGATCATACAAGAACGCTGGCCTAGTGGTAAGGTGATGCGTACAATGTGCTTTCTCTGGAAGCGGCACAAGGTTCGTAGGGTCGAGTCCTGGGATTCCGCAGTTTGTTAAATGATTTAAAATCATTTGTTTCATGATTTCGTTGCTATATACATACATGTATGTATATGTATAAGACTAAATAGTGTGTGTGTGTGTGTGTGTGTGTGTGTGTGTGCCTGCTTGCATGCAAGCGTGAGCGTGTGAATTACGTGCTTGATATATATCTGGCTAACAGATGAATAAATTCTTTTAAATTCAGTAGCAATACTGGGCTGGTGGAGTGGAGTAGTGGCAAGATTTAGACGTATGTAAATTCGTTACCACTAAAATCGGATTTGTGTGGCTGGTGTAATATGCATCAACAAATCGTGTTATTTTAATCTTGCGACATTTTTTTTAGATACTTTTCAAAGAATTTTATTACACCTTGTTTTGTTGAGTGCGTGTCTGAGGTGCAAGGTGCTAAGATGAAGGTGTTGCAGTGTTGTTTGTAAAGTGTCGGTGTTACAGTGTTTGTAAGGTGCAGATGTTGCTCGTAAGGTGCAGATGTTGCTCGTAAGGTGCAGGTGTTACTCGTAAGGTGCTGGCGTTGTAGTATTGCTTGTAATGTGCCTGTGTTGCAGTGTTACTCGTAAAGTGCCTGTCTTGCAGTGTTCCTCGTAAGGTGCAGGTTTTGCTCGTAAGGTGCTGGTGTTGCTCGTAAAGTACTGGTGTTACAGTGTTGCTAGTAAAGTGTTGCGGTGGTACTTGCCAGGTATTATGCAAGATACTGCATTGTTGTAATAAATTTATAATATGGAGTGTTTTTGTAGTGTAGTGAAGGTCCATAAAAATTGTGTCAGTGCTTAAGTGGACGCGAACC
This sequence comes from Cherax quadricarinatus, assembly GCF_038502225.1. NCBI lineage: Eukaryota > Metazoa > Arthropoda > Malacostraca > Decapoda > Parastacidae > Cherax > Cherax quadricarinatus. Next base: position 26,810,810 of record NC_091298.1, read on the forward strand.
GAACGGCCGGTGGGCAGCCAGTGGGACACATATTAGACGTGAATACTGGTTGAGCTGTGTAGCGTCACTAGTCTGCAAGTACAAGTAGTTGGGAAGCAATTGCTGGAACGAGGTATCGTGTAGTTTGGCTCAGTATGTAAGTTGTGGTGTTTTAGTGTTGTTTAGGCAGTAGGATATTGGTGAGTTTGTTTGTACTCTTACGGTAGGGGAATGACCCTGGTATTTATGAGTTATGTCGCCTTGCGGCTGTCATTTATAAGTTATGTCACCTTGCAGCTATGATTTATGAGCTATGTCACCTTGCAGCAGTGATTTATGAGTTATGTCACCTTGCAGCAGTGATTTATGAGTTACGTCACCTTGCAGCAGTGATTTATGAGCTATGTCGCCTTGCAGCTGTGATTTCGGCATTAGTGCCTGTGTGGAAAATTACATTTACCTGGATGAATCTCATTAGATATATACCACTAAATGGTAACAAAGATAATTATTTTTTATCAAAGTTACTGAGACAAGTAGGAATTTTAGGACACCTAGGTCGCAAAATATGTCCCCCTTCGATACCTACCATAATCTATCTCTCCACAAGTGGCTCTAGGCCTATATTATGCGAATGAAATGTACATCACCAGGAATTCTGGTAAAATTTAATATAAATTTGTGGACTGTATATTAAAATTAATAAATGATTACATATACACATTTATATAATAGAAGGAGAATTTATAATCATAACACTCACCAATTAGTCTGGAGATTACTGTGTGTCATGTACAGAACCCCCTCTCTACCCAAATTTATGATGACAATACTGGCCAGAATTACAAACATAATTTAGATAGCTTATCTGAGGTTCCTGGAGCTGTCCTGTCCATCTGCTGCTCAAATTATGCAGGACTACACATCCAACAATTTCGGCTCCTATTTGAGAGGTTTTTAAGTCCAATATAACCCCTAGAACGACGAAAATTATACACCTTACATTAACATGTTTGTATCACATTCAAAAAAACAATGGCGACTCTTCCCCGCTCGTCAGCGCAGGCGCCGAGCTTCCCTTGCTGGTTCTCTTATTTAAAATGCACTCAACAGAACAATAGTAACGTATTAATCAGGTTTATTTACACAACATAATTTTGGGAAATTATTTTCCACACTGCGGCCGGGCGAAGGTCATTGCTAAACGACTCAAATTGCTTATTTGGCAATTGTGGAGGACCTGGGTACATATAGGATCTGGCATCCACACGGCGACATATTACACAAGATTTAATAACCCTTTTTACACTTTGCCATCCTTGTGGAATCTAGAAAGTTTCCCCAATACAATTTAAGGTATCTTGTACCCCACCATGCATTACATTTTTATGGGCATTTAAAACAATTAAATTTGTTAGATGATGAATTTTGGGCAGTAAGATAGGGTGTTTAGCATAATCACCCAATTCAGCATTTTGTAACCTATCTCTGCACCTAATTACATTGTTCTCTAAATACAGCCCCAATTTCTCTATTATGAAACCTTTCACAATTTTTCTTTCCATCATCAATTTAGTCTCATTTCCATAGATTTCTTTTTGTACCCTCTTTATCCAATATTCAAGAGGATGTGAAAACTTATATGAGATACTCATCTTGTTTAGAAATTTAAACACCAACTTAGTTACATTGATTAGTTTGGGCAAAGAAGAATACCTATTTATATCAGTGGCTAAGGAAGGACAAACTATTGGAGTGGTGGTCACAGTAATTTAATCAGGAGCAATATATGCCTTTTGTACAGGCCAATTAGCTTTATTTACCAACCAGCTCGGTCCTTTAAACCATGATACAGCATTTACAAATTTAGCATAAGGTAAACCTCTAGACAAGAAATAAGCTGGATTCTCCTCACCAGGTATATGATTAAATGTTAACATATGCTGACCCAAACTATTATACTTCTCTTGCATCTGATTAATTTCAGCGACTCTGCTTTGTACGTACACAATTTTACTATTTCCATTACAAATCCTTTGTAAGGATACCTCATTATCAGACCAAATTACAGTGTTGCTAATATTTATCTCCTGAAACTTATTTCTTATATAATTAGCTAATGTGACACCTACATAAATGGCTGTTAATTCCAACTGAGGTAAGGTAAGTGATTTAATTGGAGACACTTTAGCCTTAGACATAACAAGAGAAATAACACTATTACATTGAAGGTAAGCAACTGCTCCATATGCCAATTTTGAAGCATCACAAAAAATGTGGAGTATATTTTTCCCATCTGGATTGGCCACCTGGCATGGGAACTCCAACATTGGATTTTTTTTCATAATCACCAATTAATTCATCCCACCTGTTAATGAATTCCTCAGGCAGAGTTTCATCCCAAGCACATTTAAGCCTCCATGCTTCCTGTATTAATAATTTCCCTCTTATAGTAAGGGGTGACACTAAGCAAAACTCTCTTAGTTAATTTATTGGGCATACTGTAATTATTAGGTTTTAACATTAACAAATCTCTCTCAGTAAGTCATGTTAATCCCAATACATTACTACATTTTGGCACTTCATCTCCAAGGTAATCTTTACTTATTTTGTCCTTTAATTTGGACGAATTACTATTCCATTCCCTCAGAGGCATATTTGCGCTTTGCATTATTTTATTAGCCTCTCCATAAGTCATTAACAATTCCTCTTCAGTTGACGTCACACCCAGGAAATTGTTCACATAAAATTGTTTGCTCATTACCTACTCAATGGACTTCCTGTACGTTTAAGGTGTGCATTTATCGTCGCTTAAAGCGAGAGGTTTACAGAGGGCTAAGTGGGTCACTAGGATTCTCAGGCCATAAGAAGTGGGTATAATCCCGGTCAGCCTTTTGTAAACCCACTCTTAGGAAAGCTTTACTTATGTCAGCCGTAAAGGCATAATTCTTTACCCTGAAATTTAAGAAGATATCTCCTAATTTTTTCGTCAACGACGGACCTGTCATCAAACAGTCATATAAACTAGGTACATTTTTGTTACTCCTGGCGCTACAATTAAACACAATCCTCAGAGGAGTGGTCTTAGAATCCTTCTTCACTCCGTGATGTGGCAAATAGTGACCATAAATTTTGGCTTGCTCAGGAGGTACCTCTTCTATAAATTTATTAATTAATTGTTCAGTAATTATATCGTTATAGGCAATCAACAATTCTGGTGTCTTACTCAGTTCGCGGAGCTGAGCCTTTAATTGTCCATATGCCATTCTGTAATTAGTGGGCAATTCTGGATGGTTCAGTCTCCACGGAAGTCGTACCCAGTATTGTCCAGATTCAAATTTTACATCTCTCAGGTACTGTTCATGAGTAAAAGAATCATCTGGACTTTCTTCATTTATATTTATTCCAATGCTGTCTAATTCCCACAATTTATGCACTGGCTCAACACCATCCTCTATGGAAAAATTATACTGGGGCACGATTTCATGTGTAAGACACACAGTTATGGTATTTATAGTTTCCTCTAGTCATGCATTATTATTACGAGGAATCCTACCATACATTACATGGCCTCCTGCAGTCTTTAAAAGGGTGACACCACATTTCCTTACCATACCCTTTACAAAGGAGGCATAATAGTCACTACCTAACAAAATATTTATTGGGCCTACAGAATCATCATTTACACCAGAAGGTGCTAAATTTACATTATGTGAAAGTCTTTCTGTAGCTTTACTAAGCCCTACTGTAGATATTTTCTCTGGAAGTCTATCTACAATTACTGCATTAACACGTTTTTTCTCATTGCACAACCTGACAGTTACATGAACAGTATCATCCAATTGAGCCCTTTTATCTGAGAGAAAACCAGATAATTTTAGAGTTGTAGGATATCCCATCTGTACTTTCATACCATCAAGACATTTACGTTTTATGAAAGTACGCTGTGATCCCTGATCTAGTAATGCAGTTAATTTTTTTGATTTATGCCTTTTATCATCAATTTTTTCCTGTAATACAGGTAAGGCTACTTCAGCAAAACCATCATCATTAACATTAGCAGCAATTTTTACATTAGCCACTGTTGTGTCAGCATTGTCAACATTATCATTATAATCAACATTATCATATAGACCCTTACACATGACTATATGGTGTCTTCCTTTGTGACATTGATAACAGTTGTTTAATTTGGCATGACATTCCTTTACATTGTGATTACCTAAACATCTGATACATCTGTCAAGTTCTTCCAGTCTTTCAACTTTATCATTCCATGAATTGTATGCATTGCAATTCTTAGAAGAATGAGTACCCTTGCAGAAAAGACAGTCTCTCTTTTCTTTGACTGGTTTCTTATTAACTTGGCTACTCTTAGGAGGGTACTTATTCTTCTTGCCTGTGGAGAATCATTATTTCTGATTCCTGCTACTTGATATGCACCTATGCAACTCTTTTTAGGAAATGAATTTTGATTATTAACATTGGGATAATTTTTCCCTTTGTGAAACTTGACAGATACCTCAGAGTTATTATGTGTTGCATCTTTAAAATGAGTTAGTTGGCTGGTCTGCAACTGCACAATTAATTCTTGTAGATCTAGTCTTATTTCCTCCAGACCAAAATAACCTTTGTGATACTTGTTCGAGACCCATACGAGTGTTTTACAGCTTAATTTATTCTGTACAGTGGCACTCAATAACCAGTCTGATTCCTTCAGATTATATTTATTACTTAAAGTTTTGAGAGTGCTCTCCAGTTTAACTCTAAACTGCTGTAAACCTTTGTAAGTGTGATCTGGAGTTTTTAAATTAATAATGATATTCACTAGATCCAACCTACTTTGTTCTATATTACCATAAGTGACCTTCAACAAGTCAACTGCTTCTTTGTAAGAATCATCTACATTACGAAAGGCTTGTGTGAGTATGTGAGCATCTCCTCTTATCTGTCCTGTGAGGTAAAATAATTTAGTTACACATGCTAGGTTACTCCTATCATGCACAGCTGCTTTAAAAATTGACCAAAACTCCTCCCAATTTTCTCCATGATTAAATACAGGTAAACATAATTCTGGGAGTTTTGGCAAAGACATCTTATTTGTTGTAGCAGATTGATTAACTGCCTGGTTTACACATTTTAATTTATTCAAGGCCTGGCTTTTAAAAGAAAGAATCTTTTCCTCTAATTCATAATACTGGTTAATCATGAGATTTACTTCTGTCTCATCTACACAGTTTACTAACAAATCTCCTTCATATTTGTTTTAATATAATTTGTATGAATCATATCTATTCCCTAAAGCATCTAAATACAATTTTAAATCATCAGTATTCACAGTTTCTTGATTCATTAATTCCAAACACTTATTGTATGCTTTTGTTACATGACCTTTTCTAGCCTGCAATAATTATTTTTTTGCCCTAACTTCCATGTGTTTGTCTTCTACATTAATTTCCTCATTTTCACCCATGATGCAATGTATTAAATTCAACTTAATTAATAACACTGATTATGTACTTAATTATGCACTTCATAAAGGTAAATATTACAACTTACCTTTGAATAAATCCTAGCTACACTTGAGCTTAGCAATTACATGTAAGAAAATTACAATATAAACTTTAAATATACATTAATAATGTTAGCTACACTTGAGCTTAGTAATTACACATGTAAGAAAATTTTAATATAAATTTTAAATACACATTAATAATGTTAGCTATACTTGAGCTTAGTAATTACACATGTAAGAAAATTATATAAATTTTAAATACGCATTAATGTAAACCTTAGCCAGACTTGGTTTATCCTTGCCAGACTTGGCTTAGCAAAATTAATGTTATACAAATACAATAATATAAATCTTTGCCAGAATTTGGCATAACAAAATTTATATTATACACAATATAATCCTAGCCAGGCTTTGGCTTAGTAAATTTAGTATTGTAATAATTATAATCCAGTACACATTAAGTAAATTTGTGAACTTAACATCCACCTCCTGCCATTTCACATATAATTATTAAGTAATTAATTCACTAATTAATGACTTCACTAATTACTTCCGGTTCAAAGAAGGACCAACGGGGAACTAAATTTTGGAAATTTACATTTACCTGGATGAATCTCATTAGATACATTCCAGTAAATGGTAACAAACATTATTTTTTGTCAAAGTTACTGAGACAAGTAGGAATTTTAGGACACCTAGGTCACAAAAAATGTCCCCCTTCGATACCTACCATAATCTATCTCTCCACAAGTGCCTCTAGACCTATATTATGCAAAGAAATGTACATCACCAGGAATTCTGGTAAAATTTAATATAAATTTGTGGACTGTATATTAAAATTAATAAATGATTACATATACACATTTATGTAACAGAAGGAGAATTTATAATCATAACACTCACCAATTAGTCTGGAGGTTACTGTGTGTCATGTACAAAACCCCCTCTCTACCCAAATTTATGATGACAATACTGGCCAGAATTACAAACATAATTTGGATAGCTTATCTGAGGTTCCTGGAGCTGTCCTGTCCATCTGCTGCTTAAATTATGCAGGGCTACACATCCAACAATTTCGGCTCCTATTTGAGAGGTTTTAAGCCCAATATAACCCCTAGAGCGACGAAAATTATACACCTTACATTAACATGTTTGTATCACATTCAAAAAAACAATTGTGACTCTTCCCCGCTCGTCAGCGCAGGCGCCGAGCTTCCCTTGCTGGTTCTCTTATTTAAAATGCACTCATCAGAACAATAGGAACGTATTAATCAGGTTTATTTACACAGCATAATTTTGGGAAATTATTTTCCACAGCCTGTTTATTAAGGACGATTTGAAGGTCAGCGGAGCCTTATATAGACCTAGAAACAGCTTCTTGGAGGGTTAACTGCTGGGGTAATTTGGCCCAAAACTCTTATTTTTGGGCGTATTTCCGGCCTGTTTCAATTATCAAATAGATGGAAATCTAGTATATTTCGCCAGTGTGGTTTGAGTGCTATAAACTGATAGAAGCAAATGGTTAATAGTCCATAATTTGGCCATTCAGCTAATTTTAAACTAAATTCAACAATTACCATTTTCAAATCAGAATAGCAAACAAAAAAAAAAAAAAAAAAAAAAAAAATAAAAACAGTAGGCATTCCAGTTACTAAACCCACTTTGCCTCTTTCCATTATTGACGTCCACAGACTTGCTATGCTGAAGTTACTCTTCACTCCACAAAAATCGACGTTTTTTTTCCTATTTCTCGTCTACAAGACGCTTCTCAAGAATATTGTGAGGCCCCATTAGTTGTTGACGAATTAGTTAACCCAGATATATTTCAGGGGATGTGAAGGTGTGGAGGGTGAAGCCACTGTGACCTTCATTTTGGGTCACTTCCGCTAATAAAACCAGTTCTAGTATGTTTTCAGACTAATCGAACAAAGAAATTCCCAGTTCAACCATCAACTTAAAACTGCTGAAATATACTATTCACTTTTTTTTCATTATTTTAAACAGTTTATAAGTCAATGCCAACACCAAAACCAACCTTGAAAACCCCCCTAGTTATTCAAGCGACCCCACGATCTCAACTCTCCGTATCCAGCAACAAGGAAGCTGCCACAACCTTCAAGGTAAACTTGGAAGTTAGTAGTAAGATTCTTATGAGTCTTGACTCAACTAAAATTATCGTCAAAATTACTGACACTAGTGAACTACAGAGAAATCTCCTCATTTCAGAGGGTAAATTTTAAATTTATATTTCTATATTGTAAATGTTCAATCAGGACAGGGAACCTGCATGCATTTTTTTTTGGCTTGCAGCTGCGTATTACGTATATTTTCATTCCTGTAAAGAAATAATTTTATAGTTCTGTAAAAAAAAATTTAAACGTGAAAAAATGAATGTCCATTATAATTCTTCAAGAAAACTTATGTGAAAAACATTCATGTATAAAATTAACTAGCAATTGAGCCAATAAAACGTCATTATTCGTAGCGATAAACGAGACTGTTACTCATGACAAATAAAATAATATATATTAATTAAAGGGAACAGATTGATGAGCGTTTATTTTGAGTGTTATTTTTGCATAAACAGAATGCAGCTTTACCTTATTACAGTCCTAAGAATTAAATAACATTGAAATATTCGGTCTGCATTCAATGCTAGGACTCAAATCCAGCCTCAACCTGTGTGTGTGTGTGTGTGTGTGTGTGTGTGTGTGTGTGTGTGTGTGTGTGTGTGTGTGTGTGTGTGTGTGCGTTTGTGCGTGTGTGTGTGTGTGTGTACTCACTCACCTAGTTGAGGTTGCAGGGGTCGAGTCCAAGCTCCTGGCCCCGCCTCTTCACGGGTCGCCACTAGGTCACTCTCCCTGAACCATGAGCTTTATCGTACCTCTGCTTAAAGCTATGTATGGATCCTGCCTCCACTACATCTTTTCCCAAACTATTCCACTTCCTGACTACTCTGTGGCAGAAGAAATACTTCTTAACATCAATGTGATTCATCTGTGTCTTCAGCTTCCAACTGTGTCCCCTTGTTGCTTGTGTGTGTGTGTGTGTGTGTGTGTGTGTGTGTGTGTGTGTGTGTGTGTGTACTCACCTAATTGTGGTTGCAGGGGTCGAGACTCAGCTCCTGGTCCCGCCTCTTCACTGATCGCTACTGGATCCTCTCTCTCTCTCTGCTTCCTGAGCTTTGTCATACCTCTTCTTAAAACTATGTATGGTTCCTGCCTCCACTACTTCACTTGCTAGGCTATTCCACTTGCTGACAACTCTATGACTGAAGAAATACTTCCTAACGTCCCTGTGACTCGTCTGAGTCTTCAGCTTCCAGTTGTGACCCCTTGTCCCTGTGTCCCCTCTCTGGAACATCCTATCTCTGTCCACCTTGTCTATTCCCCGCAGTATCTTGTATGTCGTTATCATGTCTCCCCTGACCCTTCTGTCCTCCAGTGTCGTCAGTCCGATTTCCCTTAACCTTTCCTCGTACGACATTCCCTTGAGTTCTGGGACTAGCCTTGTTGCAAACCTTTGTACTTTCTCTAACTTCTTGACGTGCTTGACCAGGTGTGGGTTCCAGACTGGTGCTGCATACTCCAGTATGGGTCTAACATACACAGTGTACAGTGTCTTGAGCGATTCCTTATTAAGGTATCGGAACGCTATTCTCAGGTTTGCCAGGCGCCCGTATGCTGCAGCGGTTATTTGGTTGATGTGTGCCTCCGGTGATGTGCTCGGTGTTATGGTCACCCCAAGGACTTTCTCCCTGAGTGAGGTCTGTAGTCTTTGTCCACCTAGCCTATACTCTGTCTGCGGTCTTCTTTGTGTGAGTGTGTGTGTGTGTGTGTGTGTGCGTGTAAATGCATGTGTCTAAGTTCAGGTTTTAGTTAGTAAAACTGAATATATCTTCAATATTTTGCTGGTCTATTCTGTATAACAGTTACACATTGGGAATTAGAGCTAATTGTGTTTCCCTATACTTTTTCATCACGCACAACGGCATTCATACACAGTGTGAAATCTATCTTTAGGGTCATGTTAGTGTGTGTGTGGGAGAGGGGCGGTGTATGTCAGTGTGTGTGGGGAGAGGGGCGGGGTATGTTAGTGTGTGTGTGGGGAGAGGGGCGGTGTATGTCAGTGTGTGTGGGGAGAGGGGCGGGGTATGTTAGTGTGTGTGTGGGGAGAGGGGCGGTGTATGTCAGTGTGTGTGTGTGGAGAGGGGCGGGGTATGTCAGTGTGTGTGGGGAGAGGGACGGGGTATGTCAATGTGTGTGTGGGGAGCGGGGCGGGGTATGTAAGTGTGTGTGGGGAGAGGGGCGGTGTATGTCAGTGTGTGTGGGGAGAGGGGCGGGGTATGTTAGTGTGTGTGTGGGGAGAGGGGCGGTGTATGTCAGTGTGTGTGGGGAGAGGGGCGGGGTATGTCAGTGTGTGTGGGGAGAGGGGAGGGGTATGTCAGTGTGTGTGGGGAGAGGGGAGGGGTATGTCAGTGTGTGTGGGGAGAGGGGAGGGGTATGTCAGTGTGGGGAGAGGGGAGGGGTATGTCAGTGTGTGTGGGGAGAGGGGAGGGGTATGTCAGTGTGTGTGGGGAGAGGGGAGGGGTATGTCAGTGTGTGTGGGGAGAGGGGAGGGGTATGTTAGTGTGTGTGGGGAGAGGTGAGGGGTTTGTCAGTGTGTGTGGGGAGAGGGGCGGGGTATGTCAGTGTGTGTGGGGAGAGGGGCGGAGTATGTCAGTGTGTGTGGGGAGAGGGGCGGGTTATGTCAGTGTGTGTGGGGAGAGGGACGGGGTATGTCAGTGTGTGGGGGGAGAGGGGCGGGGTATGTTAGTGTGTGTGGGGAGAGGGACGGTGTATGTCAGTGTGTGTGGGGAGAGGGGCGGTGTATGTCAGTGTGTGTGGGGAGAGGGGCGGTGTATGTCAGTGTGTGTGGGAAGAGGGGCGGTGTATGTCAGTGTGTGTGGGGAGAGGGGCGGGGTATGTCAGTGTGCGTGGGGAGAGGGACGGGGTATGTCAATGTGTTTGTGGGGAGAGGGGAGGGGTATGTCAGTGTGTGTGGGGAGAGGGGAGGGGTATGTCAGTGTGTGTGGGGAGAGGGGAGGGGTATGTTAGTGTGTGTGGGGAGAGGGGAGGGGTATGTCAGTGTGTGTGGGGAGAGGGGCGGGGTATGTCAGTGTGTGTGGGGAGAGGGGCGGGGTATGTCAGTGTGTGTGGGGAGAGGGACGGGGTATGTCAGTGTGTGGGGGGAGAGGGGCGGGGTATGTCAGTGTGTGTGGGGAGAGGGACGGGGTATGTCAGTGTGTGTGGGGAGAGGGGCGGGGTATGTCAGTGTGTGTGGGGAGAGGGACGGGGTATGTCAGTGTGTGTGGGAAGAGGGGCGGGGTATGTCAGTGTGTGTGGGGAGAGGGACGGGGTATGTCAGTGTGTGTGGGGAGAGGGACGGGGTATGTCAGTGTGTGTGGGGAGAGGGGCTGGGTATGTCAGTGTGTGTGGGGAGAGGGGCGGGGTATGTCAGTGTGTGTGGGGAGAGGGGCGGGGTATGTCAGTGTGTGTGGGGAGAGGGGCGGGGTATGTCAGTGTGTGTGGGGAGAGGGGCGGGGTGTGGGTGTTGTACAGAATTATCAAACTGCTTGTTTCCAGTGGTAACATAATACTGCCACTGAATAATTAATATCTTACTGGTACGTTTTATATTTCCAGAAAAAAAAAACACTAAATCATCCTTAAGACTTAATATTTATTTAAGGGCTGAAAAAGTTTTTAATATTACATAAGAACACTACATTAGTCCTATTCCAATTCATCAGTTCCGTCTCAGTCATTTGTTGAAGCAGTTTCTGAAGCCATCCCAGTAAATAGCATCAGTACCCCTAAAAAAAGTCTTCTAGGAGAAGGTTAACAGTTTATTGACTGTACTGGTGAAATAACATCTTAACTAACAATGATAGTGAAGATTCGCCTATCGTGCCAACCTGCCATACAGTAGTCAATCATGAGAAATAAAAGTTCAAACACCGTCATTAAATGGAATGGACGGGTGTCGAGTAGGTAAAACTTGAGGTTTTGGCTTAAATAGCAACGCTCGTCTTGCCGAATACGGCAAGCGAAAATTTGTGCATGCAATAATTTCACAAAAATCATTCTGAACCTAAAGAAAAAAATATATTTCACTGTGTGTAAATTAAATTGGGCTTGTACTGATAAGGTTAAGTAAGTTTTCAAAGGTTCTTTTTGTACAAAATTATTAATTTTACATTAACATGAATGAAAAAATATATCTTTAAACGTATAAGAGAAAATTTTAGAAATGAC
>NC_091298.1:26825099-26975099 GCF_038502225.1 Cherax quadricarinatus
TTGACTAATCCACTGGAAGCCAAACACGAAGACAGAAATGCAAGTAAAGCTACCTGGGCTGCTTTGGGCACCCCTATACCTCCCAGTAGCACTGGTATATATATATATATATATATATATATATATATATATATGTGTGTATATATATATATATATATATATATATATATATATATATATATATATTATTTATTATTTTTTTTATTATCACACTGGCCGATTCCCACCAAGGCAGGGTGGCCCGAAAAAGAAAAACTTTCACCATCATTCACTCCATCACTGTCTTGCCAGAAGGGTGCTTTACACTACAGTTTTTAAACTGCAACATTAACACCCCTCCTTCAGAGTGCAGGCACTGTACTTCCCATCTCAAAGACTCAAGTCCGGCCTGCCGGTTTCCCTGAACCCCTTCATAAATGTTACTTTGCTCACACTCCAACAACACGTCAAGTATTAAAAACCATTTGTCTCCATTCACTCCTATCAAACACGCTCACGCATGCCTGCTGGAAGTCCAAGCCCCTCGCACACAAAACCTCCTTTACCCCCTCCCTCCAACCTTTCCTAGGTCGACCCCTACCCCGCCTTCCTTCCACTACAGACTGATACACTCTTGAAGTCACTCTGTTTTGCTCCATTCTCTCTACATGTCTGAACCACCTCAACAACCCTTCCTCAGCCCTCTGGACAACAGTTTTGGTAATCCCGCACCTTTTCCTAACTTCCAAACTACGAATTCTCTGCATTATATTCACACCACACATTGCCCTCAGACATGACATCTCCACTGCCTCCAGCCTTCTCCTCGCTGCAACATTCATCACCCATGCTTCACACCCATATAAGAGCGTTGGTAAAACTATACTCTCATACATTCCCCTCTTTGCCTCCATGGACAAAGTTCTTTGTCTCCACAGACTCCTAAGTGCACCACTCACCCTTTTCCCCTCATCAATTCTATGATTCACCTCATCTTTCATAGACCCATCCGCTGACATGTCCACTCCCAAATATCTGAATACATTCACCTCCTCCATACTCTCTCCCTCCAATCTGATATCCAATCTTTCATCACCTAATCTTTTTGTTATCCTCATAACCTTACTCTTTCCTGTATTCACTTTTAATTTTCTTCTTTTGCACACCCTACCAAATTCATCCACCAATCTCTGCAACTTCTCTTCAGAATCTCCCAAGAGCACAGTGTCATCAGCAAAGAGCAACTGTGACATCTCCCACTTTATGTGTGATTCTTTATCTTTTAACTCCACGTCTCTTGCCAAGACCCTCGCATTTACTTCTCTTACAACCCCATCTATAAATATATTAAACAACAACGGTGACATCACACATCCTTGTCTAAGGCCTACTTTTACTGGGAAATAATTTCCCTCTTTCCTACATACTCTAACTTGAGCCTCACTATCCTCGTAAAAACTCTTCACTGCTTTCAGTAACCTACCTCCTACACCATACACCTGCAACATCTGCCACATTGCCCCCTATCCACCCTGTCACACGCCTTTTCCAAATCCATAAATGCCACAAAGACCTCTTTAGCCTTATCTAAATGCTGTTCTGTTCACTTATGTTTCACTGTAAACACCTGGTCCACACACCCCCTACCTTTCCTAACGCCTCCTTGTTCATCTGCTATCCTATTCTCCGTCTTACTCTTAATTCTTTCAATAATAACTCTATCATACACTTTACCAGGTATACTCAACAGACTTATCCCCCTATAATTTTTGCACTCTCTTTTGTCCCCTTTGCCTTTATACGAAGGAACTATGCATGCTCTCTGCCAATCCCTAGGTACCTTACCCTCTTCCATACATTTATTAAATAATTGCACCAACCACTCCAAAACTATATCCCCACCTGCTTTTAACATTTCTATCTTTATCCCATCAATCCCGGCTGCCTTACCCCCTTTCATTTTACCTACTGCCTCATGAACTTCCCTCACTCTCACAACTGGCTCTTCCTCACTCCTACAAGATGTTATTCCTCCTTGCCATATACACGAAATCACAGCTTCCCTATCTTCATCAACATTTAACAATTCCTCAAAATATTCCCTCCATCTTCCCAATACCTCTAACTCTCCATTTAATAACTCTCCTCTCCTATTTTTAACTGACAAATCCATTTGTTCTCTAGACTTCCTTAACTTGTTAATCTCACTCCAAAACTTTTTCTTATTTTCAACAAAATTTGTTGATAACATCTCACCCACTCTCTCATTTGCTCTCTTTTTACATTGCTTCACCACTCTCTTAACCTCTCTCTTTTTCTCCATATACTCTTCCCTCCTTGCATCACTTCTACTTTGTAAAAACTTCTCATATGCTAACTTTTTCTCCCTTACTACTCTCTTTACATCATCATTCCACCAATCGCTCCTCTTCCCTCCTGCACCCACTTTCCTGTAACCACAAACTTCTGCTGAACACTCTAACACTACATTTTTAAACCTACCCCATACCTCTTCGACCCCATTGCCTATGCTCTCATTAGCCCATCTATCCTCCAATAGCTGTTTATATCTTACCCTAACTGCCTCCTCTTTTAGTTTATAAACCTTCACCTCTCTCTTCCCTGATGCTTCTATTCTCCTTGTATCTCATCTACCTTTTACTCTCAGTGTAGCTATAACTAGAAAGTGATCTGATATATCTGTGGCCCCTCTATAAACATGTACATCCTGAAGTCTACTCAACAGTCTTTTATCTACCAATACATAATCCAACAAACTACTGTCATTTCACCCTACATCATATCTTGTATACTTATTTATCCTCTTTTTCTTAAAATATGTATTACCTATAACTAAACCCCTTTCTATACAAAGTTCAATCAAAGGGCTCCCATTATCATTTACACCTGGCACCCCAAACTTATCTACCACACCCTCTCTAAAAGTTTCTCCTACTTTAGCATTCAGGTCCCCTACCACAATTACTCTCTCACTTTGTTCAAAGGCTCCTATACATTCACTTAACATCTCCCAAAAACTCTCTCTCTTCTCTACATTCCTCTCTTCTCCAGGTGCATACACGCTTATTATGACCCACTTTTCGCATCCAACCTTTACTTTAATCCACATAATTCTTGAATTTACACATTCATGTTCTCTTTTCTCCTTCCATAACTGATCCTTCAACATTACTGCTACCCCTTCCTTAGCTCTAACTCTCTCAGATACTCCAGATTTAATCCCATTTATTTCCCCCCACCGAAACTCCTCTACCCCCTTCAGCTTTGTTTCGCTTAGGGCCAGTACATCCAACTTCTTTTCATTCATAACATCAGCAATCATCTGTTTCTTGTCATCCGCACTACATCCACGCACATTTAAGCATCCCAGTTTTATAAAGTTTTTCTTCTCTTTTTTAGTAAATGTCTACAGGAGAAGGGGTTACTAGCCCATTGCTCCCGGCATTTTAGTCGCCTCATACGACACGCATGGCTTACGGAGGAAAGATTATATTAATATATAATTAAAAGATTATATATATATATATATATATATATATATATATATATATATATATATATATATATATGTATATGTATATATCCTAGGTAGTAGGTTGGTCCTAGGTAATAGGTTGGTAGACAGCAACCGCCCAGGGAGGTAATACCATCCTGCCAAGTGAGTGTAAAAATGAAGCCTGTAATTGTTTTACACGATGGTAGGATTGCTGGTGTCTTTTTTCTTCTGTCTCATAAACATGCAAGATTTCAGGTACGTCTTGCTACTTCTAATTACACTTAGGTCACACTACACATACATGTACAAGCATATATATACACACCCCTTTGGATCTTCTATTTTCTTTCTAGTTCTTGTTCTTGTTTATTTCCTTTTACCTCGAAATCGTAATGACACGATTGCAAACAAACCATACCACGGGCGGGATTTGAACCTGCGGTCAGAGAGTCTCAAAACTCCAGACCGTCACGTTATATATATATGTATATATATATATATATATATATATATATATATATATATATATATATATATATATATATATATATATATATATATATCAAATTGGGGAGGAGGAGTATGGAAGAAGTGAATGTTTTCAGATACTTGGGAGTTGACGTGTCGGCGGATGGATTTATGAAGGATGAGGTTAATCATAGAATTGATGAGGGAAAAAAGGTGAGTGGTGCATTGAGGTATATGTGGAGTCAAAAAACGTTATCTATGGAGGCAAAGAAGGGAATGTATGAAAGTATAGTAGTACCAACACTCTTATATGGGTGTGAAGCTTGGGTGGTAAATGCAGCAGCGAGGAGACGGTTGGAGGCAGTGGAGATGTCCTGTTTAAGGGCAATGTGTGGTGTAAATATTATGCAGAAAATTCGGAGTGTGGAAATTAGGAGGTGTGGAGTTAATAAAAGTATTAGTCAGAGGGCAGAAGAAGGGTTGTTGAGGTGGTTTGGTCATTTAGAGAGAATGGATCAAAGTAGAATGACATGGAAAGCATATAAATCTATAGGGGAAGGATGGCGGGGTAGGGGTCGTCCTCGAAAGGGTTGGAGAGATGGGGTAAAGGAGGTTTTGTGGGCAAGGGGCTTGGACTTCCAGCAAGCGTGCGTGAGCGTGTTAGATAGGAGTGAATGGAGACGAATGGTACTTGGGACCTGACGATCTGTTGGAGTGTGAGCAGGGTAATATTTAGTGAAGGGATTCAGGGAAACCGGTTATTTTCATATAGTCGGACTTGAGTCCTGGAAATGGGAAGTACAATGCCTGCACTTTAAAGGAGGGGTTTGGGATATTGGCAGTTTGGAGGGATATGTTGTGTATCTTTATATGTGTATGCTTCTAGACTGTTGTATTATGAGCACCTCTGCAAAAACAGTGATAATGTGCGAGTGTGGTGAAAGTGTTGAATGATGATGAAAGTATTTTCTTTTTGGGGATTTTCTTTCTTTTTTTTGGGTCACCCTGCCTCGGTGGGAGACGGCCGACTTGTTGAAAAAAAAAAAAAAAAAAAAAAATATATATATATATATATATATATATATATATATATATATATATATATATATATATATATATATATATATATATATGTATATATTTATACGTATAATCACATAACTCGTCCAGCAAAATTATGCCGCATGTGAGTAGATATGAGTGATGTATGATGATTACTGATCAGTTATCAGTCATAACCCTTCCTTTACAATATTTTCGGTCACTTTTTGATATAGTTTTTTATGGTTTTATAGCAGTGGATATAATATGGGTGTGGTAATTAATTCATATTTGCATTCATAAATCTACTTTTATATAGAGGCACAGAAAATACCGGCAATTAATTTTGTCAACCAGTCACCATCGTCGTTACAAGCTACACTAATTCATTCATGAAAATAACTTTAACTCCTCTGTTTAATACGTCTGAGTTACCTTATATTATTTCTGCCAAGGATAGTCTGTCCAGGAAGTTTTTTTCCGCAACTGTACGTGTGCCTTGTGATCAAAGTTATAGAACCCACTTCAAGATTCTTCAAATGGATCTGATAACTTTAAAAGTTTCTGCTTCTTGGCTTTATATGTTCAGAAAGTGCGTCCTACTTCATCAACAGCAGAGTGTATAATTAAATTGTTTAGGTGCACATCTGCCAGTTATGTGAGTTATTAAATAGTATGAAATTTTTATTCTCGTTAAATTACGTTAAACCACTGGAATCTGCCGCTTCTGAACAACTTCAGTATTTAATGGCTGAAACATTTTATGGGCTGGATAGCAGTACCCTTTAAGTTTGTGTGCCTGTAAATTTGTCCGTATACCAATTAATTTAACAAAGCTTTGAATCATGATAATTCAGGTGATAACTGGAGAAGATTTTTTCCGATAGGCTACAAACTTTTACCATCGATGTGTTGAAGAGAATGCAAAGTCATTGTTTTTGTTACTGTGCTGCATAAGTCCTAATTCTGAAAATCACCTTGTCACATAACCTAGTTAATGTTTCATGTTGCTAATATTCATAACTTTCTCACCGGAAAGATCACTGTGCTTGATACTGGCGGTCTCAGGACTCTAGATATGTGTTTTCTCTTCTACCAGAGCCGACATCTTTCATCAGGATAAAGAGAATAATGTCCAGTTGTAGCTCTACCCTCGCCTGTTACAAACAGGCTAATAACTAATAGCCACTTCCGACGTGGGAAGGTATCTGGACAAACGAAAATGAAAGTCTTTGCCGTGAGCTCTATTCAGGTCATTTTTATTATCAATATATTATGGTGCTCCTGGTGTCTGTTTTCTAACTAGAACCTTCAAATGCTTGAAGAGCACACTTTGGGTCACGAAAGATAGATATGTTGGTGGCAAGTCTGAGTGCAGCTTGCTCTGTAGTATTGAGCTAAGCCATTAAGTAAGTCTACTGATATTTATACAATTACTACCTTTGTATATTTTGCAAATTGCTGCAGAGCGGCCTGTAATCTACTGGACTGAGCCATCAGAGTAAACATGGTGGTGCTCTCTGCCCAGAAAGGTATTTACTTGCCAGACATTTGTTTCATGCACTGTTGTCTTCATGAAGAGGGATTCTCATTGTTCCTCTTAGTGAGATATATATATGTATATATATATATATATATATATATATATATATATATATATATATATATATATATATATATATATATATATATATATATATATATCTTGGTAGGGTGTGCAAAAGAAGAAAATTAAAGGTGAATACAGGAAAGAGTAAGGTTATGAGGATAAAAAGATTAGGTGATGAAAGATTGGATATCAGATTGGAGGGAGAGAGTATGGAGAAGGTGAACGTATTCAGATATTTGGGAGTGGACGTTTCAGCGGATGGGTCTATGAAAGATGAGGTGAATCATAGAATTGATGAGGGAAAAAGAGTGAGTGGTGCACTTAGGAGTCTGTGGAGACAAAGAACTTTGTCCTTGGAGGCAAAGAGGGGAATGTATGAGAGTATAGTTTTACCAACGCTCTTATATGGGTGTGAAGCGTGGGTGATGAATGTTGCAGCGAGGAGAAGGCTGGAGGCAGTGGAGATGTCATGTCTGAGGGCAATGTGTGGTGTGAATATAATGCAGAGAATTCGTAGTTTGGAAGTTAGGAGGAGGTGCGGGATTACCAAAACTGTTGTCCAGAGGGCTGAGGAAGGGTTGTTGAGGTGGTTCGGACATGTAGAGAGAATGGAGCGAAACAGAATGACTTCAAGAGTGTATCAGTCTGTAGTGGAAGGAAGGCGGGGTAGGGGTCGGCCTAGGAATGGTTGGAGGGAGGGGGTAAAGGAGGTTTTGTGTGCGAGGGGCTTGGACTTCCAGCAGGCATGCGTGAGCGTGTTTGATAGGAGTGAATGGAGACAAATGGTTTTTAATACTTGACGTGCTGTTGGAGTGTGAGCAAGGTAACATTTATGAAGGGATTCAGGGAAACCGGCAGGCCGGACTTGAGTCCTGGAGATGGGAAGTACAGTGCCTGCACTCTGAAGGAGGGGTGTTAATGTTGCAGTTTAAAAACTGTAGTGTAAAGCACCCTTCTGGCAAGACAGTGATGGAGTGAATGATGGTGAAAGTTTTTCTTTTTCGGGCCACCCTGCCTTGGTGGGAATCGGCCAGTGTGATAATAAAAAATAAAAAAATATATATATATATATATATATATATATATATATATATATATATATTTTTTTTTTTTTTTTTTTATTATCACACCGGCCGATTCCCACCAAGGCAGGGTGGCCCGAAAAAGAAAAACTTTCACCATCATTCACTCCATCACTGTCTTGCCAGAAGGGTGCTTTACACTACAGTTTTTAAACTGCAACATTAACACCCCTCCTTCAGAGTGCAGGCACTGTACTTCCCATCTCCAGGACTCAAGTCCGGCCTGCCGGTTTCCCTGAATCCCTTCATAAATGTTACTTTGCTCACACTCCAACAGCACGTCAAGTATTAAAAACCATTTGTCTCCATTCACTCCTATCAAACACGCTCACGCATGCCTGCTGGAAGTCCAAGCCCCTCGCACACAAAACCTCCTTTACCCCCTCCCTCCAACCCTTCCTAGGCCGACCCCTACCCCGCCTTCCTTCCACTACAGACTGATATACTCTTGAAGTCATTCTGTTTCGCTCCATTCTCTCTACATGTCCGAACCACCTCAACAACCCTTCCTCAGCCCTCTGGACAACAGTTTTGGTAATCCCGCACCTCCTCCTAACTTCCAAACTACGAATTCTCTGCATTATATTCACACCACACATTGCTCTCAGACATGACATCTCCACTGCCTCCAGCCTTCTCCTCGCTGCAACATTCATCACCCACGCTTCACACCCATATAAGAGCGTTGGTAAAACTATACTCTCATACATTCCCCTCTTTGCCTCCAAGGACAAAGTTCTTTGTCTCCACAGACTCCTAAGTGCACCACTCACTCTTTTTCCCTCATCAATTCTATGATTCACCTCATCTTTCATAGACCCATCCGCTGACACGTCCACTCCCAAATATCTGAATACGTTCACCTCCTCCATACTCTCTCCCTCCAATCTGATATTCAATCTTTCATCACCTAATCTTTTTGTTATCCTCATAACCTTACTCTTTCCTGTATTCACCTTTAATTTTCTTCTTTTGCACACCCTACCAAATTCATCCACCAATCTCTGCAACTTCTCTTCAGAATCTCCCAAGAGCACAGTGTCATCAGCAAAGAGCAGCTGTGACAACTCCCACTTTGTGTGTGATTCTTTATCTTTTAACTCCACGCCTCTTGCCAAGACCCTCGCATTTACTTCTCTTACAACCCCATCTATAAATATATTAAACAACCACGGTGACATCACACATCCTTGTCTAAGGCCTACTTTTACTGGGAAAAAATTTCCCTCTTTCCTACATACTCTAACTTGAGCCTCACTATCCTCGTAAAAACTCTTCACTGCTTTCAGTAACCTACCTCCTACACCATACACTTGCAACATCTGCCACATTGCCCCCCTATCCACCCTGTCATACGCCTTTTCCAAATCCATAAATGCCACAAAGACCTCTTTAGCCTTATCTAAATACTGTTCACTTATATGTTTCACTGTAAACACCTGGTCCACACACCCCCTACCTTTCCTAAAGCCTCCTTGTTCATCTGCTATCCTATTCTCCGTCTTACTCTTAATTCTTTCAATTATAACTCTACCATACACTTTACCAGGTACACTCAACAGACTTATCCCCCTATAATTTTTGCACTCTCTTTTATCCCCTTTGCCTTTATACAAAGGAACTATGCATGCTCTCTGCCAATCCCTAGGTACCTTACCCTCTTCCATACATTTATTAAATAATTGCACCAACCACTCCAAAACTATATCCCCACCTGCTTTTAACATTTCTATCTTTATCCCATCAATCCCGGCTGCCTTACCCCCTTTCATTTTACCTACTGCCTCACGAACTTCCCCCACACTCACAACTGGCTCTTCCTCACTCCTACAAGATGTTATTCCTCCTTGCCCTATACACGAAATCACAGCTTCCCTATCTTCATCAACATTTAACAATTCCTCAAAATATTCCTTCCATCTTCCCAATACCTCTAACTCTCCATTTAATAACTCTCCTCTCCTATTTTTAACTGACAAATCCATTTGTTCTCTAGGCTTTCTTAACTTGTTAATCTCACTCCAAAACTTTTTCTTATTTTCAACAAAATTTGTTGATAACATCTCACCCACTCTCTCATTTGCTCTCTTTTTACATTGCTTCACCACTCTCTTAACTTCTCTCTTTTTCTCCATATACTCTTCCCTCCTTGCATCACTTCTACTTTGTAAAAACTTCTCATATGCTAACTTTTTCTCCCTTACTACTCTCTTTACATCATCATTCCACCAATCGCTCCTCTTCCCTCCTGCACCCACTTTCCTGTAACCACAAACTTCTGCTGAACACTCTAACACTACATTTTTAAACCTACCCCATACCTCTTCGACCCCATTGCCTATGCTCTCATTAGCCCATCTATCCTCCAATAGCTGTTTATATCTTACCCTAACTGCCTCCTCTTTTAGTTTATAAACCTTCACCTCTCTCTTCCCTGATGCTTCTATTCTCCTTGTATCCCATCTACCTTTTACTCTCAGTGTAGCTACAACTAGAAAGTGATCTGATATATCTGTGGCCCCTCTATAAACATGTACATCCTGAAGTCTACTCAACAGTCTTTTATCTACCAATACATAATCCAACAAACTACTGTCATTTCGCCCTACATCATATCGTGTATACTTATTTATCCTCTTTTTCTTAAAATATGTATTACCTATACTAAACCCCTTTCTATACAAAGTTCAATCAAAGGGCTCCCATTATCATTTACACCTGGCACCCCAAACTTACCTACCACACCCTCTCTAAAAGTTTCTCCTACTTTAGCATTCAAGTCCCCTACCACAATTACTCTCTCACTTGGTTCAAAGGCTCCTATACATTCACTTAACATCTCCCAAAATCTCTCTCTCTCCTCTGCATTCCTCTCTTCTCCAGGTGCATACACGCTTATTATGACCCACTTCTCGCATCCAACCTTTACTTTAATCCACATAATTCTTGAATTTACACATTCATATTCTCTTTTCTCCTTCCATAACTGATCATTTAACATTACTGCTACCCCTTCCTTTGCTCTAACTCTCTCAGATACTCCAGATTTATATATATATATATATATATATATATATGTACATATATATATATACATATATATATGTACATATATATCTTTCTTTCAACACACCAGCCGTATCCCACCGAGGTGGGGTGGCCCAAAAGGAAAAACAAAAGTTTCTCCTTTCATATTTAGTAATATATACAGGAGAAGGGGTTACTAGCCCCTTGCTCCTGGCATTTTAGTCGCCTCTTACAACACGCATAGCTTACGGAGGAAGAATTCTGTTCCACTTCCCCATGGAGATAAGAGGAAATAAACAAGAACAAGAGCTAGTAAGAAAATAGAAGAAAACCCAGAGGGGTGTGTATACATATGCTTGTACATGTATGTGTAGTGTGACCTAAGTGTAAGTAGAAGTAGCAAGACATACCTGAAATCTTGCATGTTCATGAGACAGAAAAAAGGACACCAGCAATCCTACCATCATGTAAAACAATTACAGGCTTTCGTTTTACACTCACTTGGCAGGACGGTAGTACCTCCCTGGGCGGTTGCTGTCTACCAACCTACTACCTATATAATATATATATATATAATATATATATATATATTATATATATATATATATATATATATATATATATATATATATATATATATATATATATATATATATATATATATATATATATATATATATATATATATATATATATACTCAGGCATATAAATATGCAAACACACATGCATATTCATGCGTGTACTTATGAAAAGGGTTGAGTACAAGCTGTGTAGGTGCAACTTTGTTGGATTCTGTGCAAGAACTTGAGAGCACATCTTCTGGGTTAGTATAAGGGGGAAAGGGGAGTAGTGATGAGCTCGTTCACACTATATTTATTTTATTTATTTTCTGATTTTTTTTTACTATAAGTGGGTCTTTTTGGGAACATTATCCTGAAAGAAATTAATAAAACTTATTTTTTTTTCGATATGGCAACACCAGCGCATAAACACAGGAAAATGTGACATAAGAAGTGTTGCAGATGAGTACACATGTTTAAAGTTGTCAAAAATATAAAAATGCATTTTCATATTTTTTAAATTGAGAATTTATCCTTTTTTTTCAATTTTCAATAAAATTCAACAGGATATAACAGTGACTGAATTTGAAGAAAATCCTACTTATAAATGAAGAATAAACAAATCAATAAATACCAAAGTTACACCTAGGAAAAGTCTAATAACTTCCTTCACAGATAATCACGGATAAATAAATGTGTTTTGTGTCTTCAAATGACTATGATGCTTCTTGTATCCAAATATTTTTGCCTTATTCAGTTGCATAATAATAATTTTTATGTATTAAATAAATAATGGTAGAACTATACACGATACACCAACACAATATAGAATTATATTTTCGCAAAATTCGCATTTTTTGATAGACACTAAATTTAAGCACCAAAATATTTAATGAATTATTCTCAATTTTTTAAGATGAAAGAAAAACAATATAAAACAATTTTTATGGAGCCCCCTTCCCCCTCCATTTATGATTTTAGTGCTGCAGTGTTTTCTTCTAAGAAAACTTTCTCTTGATTTTAGGTTAAGTTTCAATTAATCGAATTTCTTTTTAATTAGACGTTGAATATCTCGCTTGATCAGAAATAAGTCAATGTTTGACTTTATTGGGTAATTCAAGGTTAAATATACATAGTATAGTTTTACGCACTTGTCATCAAGACCAAATATTTGTATGTTATGAACCAAAGACTTTAAAAATATTACTGTCTTATTTACTTGAAAGGTAATCAAATTTACTTAAAAATAAATATGAATTGATTTTGGCCAGTGAATGTTCCGATTTGGAGGGGAAGAAATTGAGAAAATTTTAAATACTACTTTTCCTTCGATTATGAATGCTGCATCCGTTTTGTTTCAGTGTTGATGAATTGATAATGCTTCTTCTGAGAGCCTTCAAGCTTAATGTGTTAGTGTATTTTAGGATATTGGTCTCTTTGAGATGACAAAGTTAGTTTAATATGTTTATTATGCACCCCATACCCATCCTGTGGGCGGTAGTCACCACATACCCATCCTGTGGGCGGTAGTCACCACATACCCATCCTGTGGGCGGTAGTCAAAAGATTACAGAGGTACATAATTGGTCCAGGGACTGGACTCCAAAGTTTTGATAGCTGAGCAAGTTACAGAGGTAATGAACTCACAATTTACAAAGGTAATGAACTCCAGGTAGGTCTAGTCACAATCATGACAAGTTACAAAGGTATTTACAGATTACAGAGGTACGTAATGGGTCCAGGGACTGGGCCCCAAAGTTGTGATAGCTGAACTAGGTACAAGGTAATGAGCTCACAAGTTACAAAGGTAATGAATTCTGTAAGAATGGTTACTTACGTTAATACATGGCTACAATCATCAACAAATTATAGAGTAATGAGCAATTCACACTTCCACACCCGGTCGCAACTGTATTGAGTTATTTGTGAAAATATTGATTGTTGAGTCACACACACACACACACACACACACACACACACACACACACACACACACACTGAGACAAGTTAAATTTTACAACCTAGCTACTTTCTGAATTTTAGAAGTAGAATCGATAAGTGTTACAAGTAATGGTAAGCTTAGAATTGCTGGTATCTACCGGTGTTTATTAGCAGTATGAATACTTAGAAGTGGGGGCACACACACACACACACACACACACACACACACACACACACACACACCAAACACACACCACAAACACTTACACACACACACACACACACACACACACACACACACACACACACACACACACACACACACACACACACACACACACCATACACACACCACAAACACTTGTAAGCTGTAGTACACAAGCAAACACACACATACACAGGATTTCACACCGTCCTGTGAACTGACCATCTGAACCTCGCTCCTTCTCTCTCTCTCCCTCTCTTCCTATACTAGGTAGAGACCTATCTCTCTCTTCCTATCCTAGGTAGAGACCTATCTCTCTCTACCTATCTCACTCTTTACCTATATCTCTCTCTCTACCTTTCACTCTCTACCTATCTCTGTCTCTCTCTTCCCTCTCCCATCTCTCCCCTCTAACATCTCTTCCCTCTAACACCTCCTCCCCTCCAACATCTCTCCCCTCTAACATCTCTCCCCTCCCATTATCTCTCCCCTCTCCCTTTTCCCATCTCTCTCCCCTCCTCCCCTCTCTCTCCCCCTAGCCTCTCTCTCCCCTCTCGCTCTTCCATTTCCCCCCTCTTCCCCCCTTCTCCCCCTCTCTCCCCCCTCTCTCTCCCCCTCTCTTTGCCTTCTCTCTCTCTCTCTCCCTCCCTCTCCCTCCCTCTCTCCCTCTCTCTCTCCCTCTCTCCCTCTCTCCCTCTCTCCCTCTCTCCCTCCCTCTCTCTCCCTCTCTCTCTCTCTCTCTCTCTCTCTCTCTCTCACTCTCTCTCTCTCTCTTTCTCTTATGCTCTCTCTCTTCCCCATTTTCCCTTCTCACTCTCCCCCTCTCCTACCCTTCCCTTCACTCTCTCTCCCCCCTCTCTCTCTCACTCTCACTCTCACTCTCTCTTCCCCTTTTTCCTTCTCACTATCCCCCTGTCTCTTTCTACCTTCCCGTCTCTCTCTCTCTCTCTCTCTCTCTCTCTCTCTCTCTCTCTCTCTCTCTCTCTCTCTCTCTCTCTCTCTCTCTCTCCATCTCTTCCCCATTTTTCCCTTCTCACTCTCCCCCTCTCCTTTCCTTCCCTTCTCTCTCTTTCCCCCTCTCACACTCTCTCTCCCCCTTTCCCTTCTCACTCTTCCCCTCTCTCTCTCCTTCTACCTTTCCCTTCTCTCTTCTCTCACAAAAAAAAAAAATGGTGGGGACTCGCAGGAACCAAGGATCAGATGAGAATGGTTCTGGTAGGGAGGAGTGGATGGAGGAGCAGTGGAAAAGGATGGGACAAGAGTGGGAGAGAAAATTAGGAGAGCTTTCTGAAAAAATGGAGAGAGCTCTCTGTGAAATTGGAAAAGAGGTTGGAGAAGGAGACAAAGAATTGGGAGGCACAAGTCGAAACTGCAGTAGCCAAGATAAGGGTCCTAGAAGTTGAGATAAATAGGCTGAAGCGAGTTACAGGGACAGTGACCAGAGAAGACACAGCATATGAAGCTGTGAGGCCGAACAGGAAGGAAGGAATTATGAATTATGCTAAGGTCATATCAGCCTGCCAAGGAGGGCCAAGGAGTGAAAGGGAAGAACAGCTGGTTGCAGATGGAGAGGGTGAGAGGTCGAATGCTGAGGCACAACCATGCTATCAAGAGCCACTGGAAAAATCAAGGGAGAAACTGACCACATACAGGCAGGATCCAGAGTCACAGATGGTGAGGCAATGGGAGGAGGAAAGGGAAAAATCACTGTTTATCCATGGGCTTCAGGAGAGAGAGGAAAGGACACACACTGAAAGGCAGCAGGAAGAAAGAAAGGAGATTGAGAAAATCATCACAGAAATAGGTGAAGAGATGGACGAGATTGTAAATTTTCAGAGAATAGGGGGGTACTCGAAGGGGAGAAACCGACCAATCAAGCTGATTCTCAGGACGGAAACAGTGCAGAACAGGATCCTCCAAGAGAAACCACGGTTGAAATACTCGGAAGAGTACAAGAGGGTGTTCCTAGACAGAGACAGAACACAATCAGAACGACAGCAGCTGAGGGAGAGGACAAAAAAGCGAAAGGAGCTAGGAAAAGAGACAAGGATGGAACCAGCAGAGGTCAGTCAGAGCAGAACAGAACCGCAAGGGCAAGCACACACACAACTATTCTCAGAACCATACAACCTATCACACCATCGCAACACACTACAATCCATACCCACAGCCTCCACCCAACACCGAGCTATAGAATCCCACAGTATGCTACCAGTATGCTACCCTCACAGGCCCCCCAAACCACAGTATTGGAAAGGAAACTGAAGGTATGGTACACAAACGCTGATGGAATAACAAATAAGTGGGAGGAGTGGCATGAAAGAGTCAAAGAGGCATCACCGGACATCATAGCTCTCACAGAAACCAAGCTTACAGGTATGATAACAGATGCCATCTTTCCAACGGGATACCAAATCCTGAGGAAAGACAGAGGGAACAGGGGGGGTGGAGGAGTGGCATTGCTGATCAAACACCGATGGAATTTTGATGAGCTGGAGAGAGGAGACAGCGGAGAAGAAAGTGATTACATAGCGGGAATGTTTCACTCTGGAGGTCCCAAGGTGGTAATAGCAGTGATGTATAACCCACCACAGAACAGCAGGGGGCCAAGGCAAGAGTACGACAAGAGCAATAGAGCGATGGTTGACACACTGGCTAGAGTGGCCAGAAGAGCTCATGCATGCAGGGCAAAGCTCCTGATCATGGGTGACTTTAATCACAAGGAGATCGGGTTGGGAGAACTTGGACCCGCATGGGGGCCAAGATACATGGAGGGCTAAGATGATGGAGGTGGTACTGGAAAACTTCATGTACCAACACGTAAGGGACACTACAAGAGAGAGAGGAGAGGATGAACCAGCAAGGCTGGACTTAGTATTCACCTTGAGTAGTGCAGATGTCGAGGACATCACATGTGAAAGACCCCTTGGGGCCAGTGACCATGTGGTTTTAAGCTTCGAATACACAGTAGAGCTACAAGTGGAGGGAGAAGCAGGAAGGCCAGGACAAATGAAGTCAAACTACAAGAAAGGGGACTACACAGGAATTAGGAACTTCCTGAACGGGGTTCAGTGGGACAGAGAACTGGCAGGGAAGCCAGTTAATGAGATGATGGAATATGTAGCAATAAAATGCAAGGTGGCTGAGGAGAGGTTTGTACCCAAGGGTAACAGGAATAATGAAAAAGCCAGGATGAGCCCATGGTTTACCCAAAGGTGCAGGGAGGCAAAAACCATGTGTGCTAGGGAATGGAAGAAATATAGAAAGCAAAGGACCCAGGAGAATAAGGAGAGCAGTCGTAGAGCCAGAAACGAATATGCACAGATAAGAAGGGAGGCCCAAAGACAATATGAAAATGACATAGCAGCGAAAGCCAAATCTGACCCGAAACTGTTGTACAGCCACATCAGGAGGAAAACAACAGTCAAGGACCAGGTAATCAGGCTAAGGAAGGAAGGAGGAGAGACAACAAGAAACGACCGTGAAGTATTTGAGGAACTCAACAAGAGATTCAAAGAAGGGTTCACAGAGGAGACAGAAGGGGCTCCAGAAAGACGGAGAGGTGGGGCACACCACCATGTGCTGGACACAGTGCACACAACCGAGGAAGAAGTGAAGAGGCTTCTGAGTGAGCTAGATACCTCAAAGGCAATGGGGCCAGATAACATCTCCCCATGGGTATTGAGAGAGGGAGCAGAGGTGCTATGTGTACCCCTAACAACAATATTCAATACATCTATCGAAACAGGGAGATTGCTTGAGGCATGGAAGACAGCAAATGTAGTCCCAATCTTTAAAAAAGGAGACAGACATGAAGTATTAAACTACAGACCAGTGTCACTGACATGTATAGTATGCAAAATCATGGAGAAGATTATCAGGAGAAGAGTGGTGGAACACCTAGAAAGGAACGATCTCATCAACAGCAGCCAACATGGTTTCAGGGACGGGAAATCCTGTGTCACAAACCTACTGGAGTTCTATGACATGGTGACAGCAGTAAGACAAGAGAGAGAGGGGTGGGTGGATTGCATATTCTTGGACTGCAAGAAGGCGTTTGACACAGTTCCACACAAGAGATTGGTGCAAAAACTGGAGGACCAAGCAGGGATAACAGGGAAGGCACTACAATGGATCAGGGAATACTTGTCAGGAAGACAGCAGCGAGTCATGGTACGTGGCGAGGTGTCAGAGTGGGCACCTGTGACCAGCGGGGTCCAACAGGGGTCAGTCCTAGGACCAGTGCTGTTTCTGGTATTTGTGAACGACATGACGGAAGGAATAGACTCTGAGGTGTCCCTGTTTGCAGATGACGTGAAGTTGATGAGAAGAATTCACTCGATCGAAGACCAGGCAGAACTACAAAGGGATCTGGACAGGCTGCAGACCTGGTCCAGCAATTGGCTCTTGGAGTTCAATCCCACCAAGTGCAAAGTCATGAAGATTGGGGAAGGGCAAAGAAGACCGCAGACGGAGTACTGTCTAGGGGGCCAGAGACTACAAACCTCACTCAAGGAAAAAGATCTTGGGGTGAGTATAACACCAGGCACATCTCCTGAAGCGCACATCAACCAAATAACTGCTGCAGCATATGGGCGCCTAGCAAACCTCAGAACAGCATTCTGACATCTTAATAAGGAATCATTCAGGACCCTGTACACCGTGTACGTTAGGCCCATATTGGAGTATGCGGCACCAGTTTGGAACCCACACCTAGCCAAGCACGTAAAGAAACTAGAGAAAGTGCAAAGGTTTGCAACAAGACTAGTCCCAGAGCTAAGAGGTATGTCCTACGAGGAGAGGTTAAGGGAAATCAACCTGACGACACTGGAGGACAGGAGAGAGAGGGGGGACATGATAACGACATATAAAATACTGAGAGGAATTGACAAGGTGGACAAAGACAGGATGTTCCAGAGATTGGACACAGTAACAAGGGGACACAGTTGGAAGTTGAAGACGCAGATGAATCACAGGGATGTTAGGAAGTATTTCTTCAGACAGAGTAGTCAGTAAGTGGAATAGTTTTGGAAGCGATGTAGTGGAGGCAGGATCCATACATAGCTTTAAGCAGAGGTATGATAAAGCTCACGGCTCAGGGAGAGTGACCTAGTAGCGATCAGTGAAGAGGCGGGGGCCAGGAGCTCGGACTCGACCCCCGCAACCTCAACTAGGTGAGTACAACTAGGTGAGTACACACACACACAAACTCATGGAATCCCTATTTAGCTTAGTGTCGAGGCTGGTGTTTCTTGGTAGATTTGAATTAAATTTTGGTTGTATATGTCCCATTTATTAAATTAGGATCTTAGTTTTCATATAAGTGAATTTTTCTTCTCATTTACTTTAAATCTTTAATGAAAATATTTAACATCATTGCAAATTGATGCCACACTCTTGTATTCCAGTTGGGTGCATTGAGCAACAGAGACTGAGGGTAAACAATACTGGGATCCCTTTCTCTACCGAAACAGTTTTTTTTTGGGTAATATTTGTTGACAAACTAGTAGTGGGGCAGTTATCAGCTGACTGGTGGTTATATAAGGGACACTGGGGTGTGCACGCAAGATTGCCAGGTTGGGAGAACGTTCCCCATTTGTAAAGGGGAAATCAAAACATTGGGGAAAATGTTACGTAGTAGGAAACATGAGGAAAATATTAAAAAAACAAACAAAACAGAAGGGATCAGTTAAGAATGGGTATTCTAAGATTTTTGTTACTCTGTTGCCTTGATAAACTACTCAATACGGAGAGGTTTGTTTTACTATGTATATATGTATATGTATATTCCTAGTGCATTTACAGTGTAATTAGACGTAGCTTTAATTGTAATCGTATTTTACTGGTAATAAATAAAAGTTTTTATTAGCCAACTCACGGCCATTTTTATCAATATATAATTTATATTGCAAATAAAACCAACTGTATTTTACTGGTATTACTTAGTGTATTTGTGACATAAATGTATACTAGATGTACAGTATTTCGATCGCTGTGCGAGCCGAGAAATATATCCCCGCTGTGCGAGCCGAGAAATATATCCCCGCTGTGCGAGCCGAGAAATATATCCCCGCTGTGCGAGCCGAGAAATATATCCCAGCTGTGCTAGCCGAGAAATATATCCCCGCTGTGCGAGCAGAGAAATATATCCCCGCTGTGCGAGCCGAGAAATATATCCCCGCTGTGCGAGCCGAGAAATATATCCCAGCTGTGCTAGCCGAGAAATATATCCCCGCTGTGCGAGCAGAGAAATATATCCCCGCTGTGCGAGCCGAGAAATATATCCCCGCTGTGCGAGCCGAGAAATATATCCCAGCTGTGCTAGCCGAGAAATATATCCCCGCTGTGCTAGCCGAGAAATATATCCCCGCTGTGCGAGCCGAGAAATATATCCCCGCTGTGCGAGCCGAGAAATATATCCCCGCTGTGCGAGCCGAGAAATATATCCCCGCTGTGCGAGCCGAGAAATATATCCCCGCTGTGCGAGCCGAGAAATATATCCCCTCTGTGCTAGCCGAGAAATATATCCCCGCTGTGCGAGCCGAGAAATATATCCCCGCTGTGCGAGCCGAGAAATATATCCCCGCTGTGCGAGCCGAGAAATATATCCCCGCTGTGCGAGCCGAGAAATATATCCCCGCTGTGCGAGCCGAGAAATATATCCCAGCTGTGCTAGCCGAGAAATATATCCCCGCTGTGCTAGCCGAGAAATATATCCCCGCGTTCCTCAACTCGTCCTCCTCTACCTCAGACATCTAAAAGGATTTATGCAGACTGGTAATACAATTATAATGCAACAAAACTGAAGATAAGTATCTATTGATGAATGTGTGTGTGTGTGTGTGTGTGTGTGTGTGTGTGTGTGTGTGTGTGTGTGTGTGTGTGTGTGTGTTTGTGTGTGTGCTCACCTATTTGTACTCACCTATTTGTGGTTGCAGGGGTCGAGTCTTAGCTCCTGGCCCCGCCTCTTCACCGGTTGCTACTGGGCCCTCTCTCTCCCCGCTCCATGAGCTTTATCAAACCTCGTCTTAAAACTGCGTATGGTTCCTGCCTCCACTACGTCATTTTCTAGGCTATTCCACTGCCTTACAACTCTATGCCTGAAGAAATACTTCCTAATATCTCTCTGACTCATTTGTGTCTTCAACTTCCAATTGTGGCCTCTTGTTTCTGTGTCCCCTCCCTGGAACATCCTGTCTTTGTCCACCTTGTCTATTCCACGCAGTATTTTATATGTCGTTATCATGTCTCCCCTGACCCTCCTATCCTCCAGTGTTGTCAGGCCGATTTCCCTTAATCTTTCTTCATAGGACATTCCCCTTAGCTCTGGAACTAACCTTGTCGCAAACCTTTGTACTTTCTCTAGTTTCTTGACGTGCTTTATCAAGTGCGGGTTCCAAACAGGTGCTGCATACTCCAGTATGGGCCTGACATACACGGTGTACAGTGTCTTGAACGATTCCTTACTAAGGTATCGGAATGCTGTTCTCAGGTTTGCCAGGCGCCCATATGCTGCAGCAGTTATCTGATTGATGTGTGCTTCCGGAGACATGCTAGGTGTTATACTCACCCCAAGATCTTTCTCTTTGAGTGAGGTTTGCAGTCTTTGGCCACCTAGCCTATACTCTGTCTGTGGTCTTCTGTGCCCTTCCCCTATCTTCATGACTTTGCATTTGGCAGGATTAAATTCGAGAAGCCATTTGCTGGACCAGGTGTCCAGTCTGTCCAGGTCTCTTTGAAGTCCTGCCTGGTCCTCACCAGATTTAATTGTCCTCAGTAACTTCACATCATCTGCAAACAGGGACACTTCTGAGTCTAACCCTTCCATCATGTCGTTCACATATACCCAAAATAGCACTGGTCCTAGGACCGACCCCTGTGGGACCCCGCTCGTCACAGGTGCCCACTGTGATACATCATTACGTACCATGACTCGTTGTTGCCTCCCTGTCAGGTATTCTCTGATCCATTGCAGTGCCCTTCCTGTTATATGCGCCTGATGCTCTAGCTTCTGCACTAATCTCTTGTGAGGAACTGTGTCAAAGGCCTTCTTGCAGTCCAAGAAGATGCAATCAACCCACCCCTCTTTCTCGTGTCTTACTTCTGTTATTTTATCATAAAACTCCAGAAGGTTTGTGACACAGGATTTGCCTTCCATGAATCCGTGCTGGTTGGCATTTATACTCTTGTTCCGTTCCAGGTGCTCCACCACTCTCCTCCTGATAATCTTCTCCATAACTTTGCATACTATACACGTCAATGACACAGGTCTATAGTTTAGTGCCTCTTTTCTGTCTCCTTTTTTAAAAATGGGACCTACATTTGCCGTCTTCCATACCTCAGGTAGTTGCCTAGTTTCCAGGGATGTGCTGAAGATTGTGGTAAGTGGCACGCACAACATATCTGCTCCCTCTCTAAGGACCCACGGGGAGATGTTGTCCGGTCCCATTGCCTTTGAGGTATCGATGTCCCTTAGCAGTTTCTTCACCTCCTCCTCATCTGTATGTATGTCGTCCAACACTTGTTGGTGTATTCCTTGCTGGTGTCCCCATCTGATCTGTCCCCCCAGAGTCCTTCCTGTCTCTCCTGTAAATACTTCCTTAAATCTCGTGTTGAGCTCCTCACATACCTCTTGATCGTTTCTTGTGAGTTCTCCACCTTCTTTCCTCAGCCTTATCACCTGGTCCTTGACTGTTGTCTTCCTCCTATTGTGGCTATACAGCAGTTTCGGGTCAGATTTGACTTTCGATGCTATGTCGTTTTCATACTGTCGCTGGGCCTCCCTCCTTATCTGTGCATACTCGTTTCTGGCTCTTCTACTAATCTCCTTGTTTTCCTGGGTCCTATGCCTCCTGTACCTTTTCCATTCTCTCTTGCACTTAGTTTTTGCCTCCCTACACCTTCGGGTAAACCAAGGACTCGTTTTGGTCTTCCTATTATTTCTGTTTCCCTTGGGAACAAACCTTTCCTCTGCCTCCTTGCACTTTGTTGCCACATATTCCATCATCTCGTTTACTGATTTTCCTACCATTTCTCTGTCCCACTGAACCTCCTGCAGGAAGTTTCTCATACCTGTGTAGTCCCCCCCTTTATAGTTTGGCCTGTCCCCTTCAGTTCCTGTTACCTTCTCCACTTGTAACTCTCCTATATAATCAAAACTCAGAACCACGTGATCCCTAGCTTCAAGGGGCCTCTCGTAAGTGATGTCCTCAATGTCTGAACTGCTCAGGGTGAACACAAGATCCAGTCTTGCTGGCTCATCCTCCCCTCTCTCTCTGGTTGTGTCCCTGGCATGTTGATGCATGAGGTTTTCAAGTACCACATCCATCATCTTGGCTCTCCATGTTTCGGGACCCCCATGTGGCTCCAGGTTTTCCCAGTCGATCTCCCTGTGGTTGAAATCGCCCATTACCAGTAACTTTGCTCTGCTCGAGTGAGCTCTTCTTGCCACCTCAGCCAGTGTGTCCACCATCACCCTGTTGTTTTCTTCGTACTCCTCTCTTGGCCTCCTGCAGTTCTGTGGTGGGTTATACATCACTCCAATGACTACTTTATGTTCTCCGGACTGGATTGTACCTACAATGTAGTCTCTTTCTCCAATCATGTCCATGCCTTCCATTTCCTCAAATCCCCATCGGTGTTTTATGAGCAGTGCAACCCCTCCTCCCCCTCTACTCCTTCTATCTTTCCTCAGGATCTGATATCCCGTTGGGAAGATTGTGTGTGTGTGTGTGTGTGTGTGTGTGTGTGTGTGTGTGTGTGTGTGTGTGTGTGTGTGTGTGTGTGTGCCTGTACATATGTATGCTTTTGCGTATTAATACATATGCGTATGTATATGTGTCTGCATTTGTATGCATTTATGGATATACACTTTTTATATATATGCACATGTGTATGTATATGTTTACATATGCATAGGTGCATGCATATGCATATAGGTGCATGAATATACATATATACACATGTATATGCAAAACAAAAGACAAGCCACAGAAGGATGGAATTCTTCAGTTCAAGATCTTTCAGACGTGGTGAACAAAACTTGAACACGTGAACAAAACTTGAACACGTGAACAAAACTTGAACACGTGAACAAAACTTGAACACGTGAACAAAGCTTAATGGATACTATCCTGGCTCCAAGATTTATCTGCCATTAAATATTGAAGCCGTTCAGAAGAGGTAAACTGAAATCTATATAACGTAATTTAACGGGAATAGAAAGTTCACACATTTTACACATAAAATAGTTAAATCTGCACCTGAACATAAAATGTATTATAAAATACCGACACGATGGAAAAATAAACACAAATGCAGTATAATGCGATCCTTTAATGACTACGTTTCGCCCACATAGTGGTCTTCATCAAGCCAGAAACAGATCTACCTGGGTGAAGAATACATGAGTATATAGTGTGGAGAGTCACCTGACTCTCCACACTGTATGTACTCAATACTCACGTACTCTTTACCCAGGTAGATCTGTTTGTGACTTGGTAAAGACCACTATGTGGGCGAAACGTAGTTAATTAAGGATCGCATTGTACTGCATTTGTGTTTATTTTTCCAAATCAGTACCTACACATTTTAATTTCACTTTCCGTCGTCGTCGAATTAAGTTGCGTCTCAGTTTTTTAATGTTTAACGCCACGCCACTGAGAGTTTTGTCAGAGGGTTTTCTAACAAATAAGAACATTTTTTTATTCAGTAACTCTGCGATAATCAATCTGAGAATAACGAAATAGACAGTTGTTGAAAATTTTAAGCCGAATAGATGAGGCTTCCTCGACTTACGAGCGAAATAAAAAGGAGAAGTTGGAGGAAGAGGAAAAAAAGTCAGGTAACTTCTCGAAGGCTCCTCCTCAGGAATACTTAATAATTACGTAACTGTCAAAAGGAAGGGAAAGGAAGAGTCTGATTATTATTATTATTATCAAAAAGAAACGCTAAACCAAGGAAGAGTCTGAAAATGAAGGAAACTGAGACAACATTAGTATACATATTTTTTTTTTTTTACGAGAACTATCTGTCAGGCTGACACAGTGAGAGTTGCATCATGACGCTGCTTGTTGAATGAAACACTTGTGCAACGCTTGGGAATCTTTACTGAGGAAACGTTTTCGCCAGCCAGTGGTTTCTTCAGTTCACTACAAAGAACGGTGGAACACGAAGAAGAGTTTGAGGTAATCAGTCCCTCAGCCTGGAGTCGATGTGTTCAAGTCCATCATAACTGATGCATTTGAACACATCGACCTCAGGGTGAGGGACTGATTGCCTCAAACTCTTTCTTATCTTCCACCGTTCTTCTTTGTATTGGACTGAAGAAGCCACTGGCTGGCGAAACGTTTCCTCAGTAGACATTCGTAAATGAGGCACTAGTGTCTCAATCTTCAACTTCCGGGTTTTTCTAAACCGTTTACATCACATGACCGAGGTTGTACGAGCGCTGGAAACTCTAGGTGAAGAGACCGACCAACATTTTTAGTTTAATCATCAAGTGTGACAATATCCACAGTAACTTATGAAGATTTCCAGGTGATTGTAGCTCGAATTTACTGTAAATTGGGGGTAGTTAAGAGAGTCTGGTCTGCGGATATATT
The DNA here is from genome assembly GCF_038502225.1 of Cherax quadricarinatus. Classification (NCBI taxonomy): domain Eukaryota; kingdom Metazoa; phylum Arthropoda; class Malacostraca; order Decapoda; family Parastacidae; genus Cherax; species Cherax quadricarinatus. Next base: position 26,850,133 of record NC_091298.1, read on the forward strand.
TCGGAGAAAATAAAAATGGTATAACCATTGTATTTGACTCCCGTCCATCAGTATATATAATTTGATATACTGGACTAATATGTACGTTATCATGTAATAAGGGCAAAAAAGGAGGCATCATGCCACTGAACTATGAGTGTTAAAAGTCAGGGAGTGCCATGGTGCCCGTAAGGGGCTCTTGATCCAAAGAATTGAGTCTGCCCTCCCTTAATCCTCCGTTTCTTTGGATTAAAAAATATTTCCTCTCATTCCCGAGGCATTTATGATTCCTTTCGGATTTTGCGCTTCACAACAATAATAATAATAATAATAATAATAATAATAATAATAATAATAATAATAATATCAATATCAATAATAATAATAATAATAATAATAATATTATTATTATTATTATTATTATTATTATTATTATTATTATTGTTGTTATTACTATTATTCTTATAATTATTAATAATGTAAAGCAAAGGATGCTGAGTCTCTTGATCCGTGGCAGTTCTGCCAACCAAGGATGAATTATCTATTAAGTCGACGAAAGTGTTTTAGGTCCTCAAAATAAGCTAAGATAGGTCTAAATGAGAAAAGAAAACTTGCGAGCCAAATATAATAATATGTTTGATTATTATTATAATCAAGGGGGAAGCGCTAAACCCATAGGATTATACAGCGCCTGTGGGGGATGTGGAAGGTATTCAGATTTAATTCAGGGAATTAGATTATTATTATCATAATCAAAAAGAAGCGCTAAGCCACAAGGGCTATACAGCTCAGGGAACTAGAGCATACATAAAATTTCCTAGATCAAGAGCCCGTCGCCAAAGTCAAGGAACCTCCCTTACTGATTCTGTATATAATGTAACAATGTATACATCCCACTGGGACGTTACATTGCATAAAATACTACTGTTTATCTTTGGATATTTCGTTCACATCAAAGACTGATCGTTATGTGACTCCTTAGGGCTTAGCACTGTTATTATTATTATTATTATTATTATTATTATTATTATTATTATTATTATTATTATTATTATATGCTAATTCTAAATTAATTCTTAGTCTTTTCCTAACATGTCTTGTTTTAGAAACATGAACTTTTTTATGAATTTAAAATATGTGGAATTTTTACATATTTTTAATTTTAAGATTTTCGACGAAATAAATCTGACAGTAGGATAATCCCTCGTTTAATTCAGTACTGTGTTGCACATTATACACTTGTTAAATGACCATTGAACACATCAAAAGGAATGTACAAGGATGTAAAAACAATGAGATAACGATTTTATTTTTCAAGCACTGTGTTGTGGCCGTACATCCAGCAGTAGTCTGCCATCATACGTTCGTTCCAGGAAGTTTGGAAGCGATTTTCCATGTCTTAGTGGATGCGCTTCAATGCTCGTCACTCACAACATCAAGACTTGTGGGAAAGAAATATAGATGCAAATGTTAAAATTATAATTTCAGGGCCACTTGACACCTCCTTTTTTTATATGCATCGAACATATTTTGGACTCAATCTCTATATGCAGGAGACTTGTAGTTACCCAAGAATCTTTGCCATGCTTTTAATTTTAATTCACTGAGGCATTGATTCTTGTACCATTGTGTTGCAAAAGAGTTAAGCTATTTTTTGATATAAATAATTCAATTTCCATAATTTTTCGATTTTTTTTGAGATCGCGCGGAAAATTGCACTATAGCTCCTTCCTGATTTGTGGGATAACAAAATTCCGTCTTTTAATAACGTAGCAATGACTTTTGGGAATTTTTCAACACGGTATTGAAACCTCAAATGAGCCTTACCCATCACTTTAATAACTCTTTTTATTAATTAAATCAAGCTGAATGTGGACAAGTGCAATGAAAATCTATGGATTAACTAATGCAGCACACGGACAATACTCGTTCCTTTCTCGTTTATGTGGTTCTTTGTTGCCCGTCACGTCTAATGTAATGATCTGCATTAACAAGGATGTGCTAAACACATAGGCAAGAACAGTATTTCATGAACCTTCCTTACATACCCATTAACATACCTTTGAGATCCCTACACACATTCCAGTGATGAGAGTTGAACTGAATTGCATAAAGGAGTATGTTGATGTTATCGTGCTTCCAGTTGAGATGGACGGAGTGGGCGATCGCTGAGCTCGGCTTTATTTTCTCGTTATGCAGAGGAAGAGATTTCAAGCGTCGCTTTGAAGAATCGATGAAAAGAGGCCAGTCATATACTATATATTTCTGCGACACGTTCGTAAAAAAGTTCATTGATATCATAACATTAGCAAAGTGAACCATTTACCACTTAAAAAATGATGCCAAATAAATATTTCATCTCCGATAAAAGGATCCGTTTCAAATGTGAAAAAAAAAAAAATATGTATTGGACTTCTACCCACTGCACAACTTAAACGAACCCAGATCATCGCATTATGGACCTCTCAAACTACATCCAGATCATCATCCAAGTGAATTACAGCACTCAAACAAGATATGCAACAAAAGGAACGCTAATTAATTGGAAATCTGGAAGATAAATACAGGATTTATTTCTCTCGACGACAGCCAGAGGAACACTGAGCTTTGTTAAGTCGTCCGTCCTCCCATTTAGACTCAGTTGCCAGAAGTACTGGAGCTTCATCCTCATCAAAGATCAAATATTTAAAACACAGAATATAAAGAAGTTTGTATTTTTTGGAAGAATCAGAGAAATAAACAACTCTCAGTACTTACCCCGAACTGCTAAACAATAAAATTCACAATAAATTGTTAAAATGATGTCAAGTTTTACGTTCAATACAAATCGAACAAGAAAGTTAAATAAACCCTTTTTTTTTTAAAAGGTTGCATATTTTGATAATAAAACCAATGTCAATTTTTCATGTTTTATCTCAAAAAAAAAAATATTTATGGTAGAGAAAAATCGAAAACAGTTTTGAAATTAGTGCAGAAAATATATACTTAAAATATCAACAAAAATATCATATGAAAATTGTGTAGTTTTTACAAATAAAATCAGTGCTCAGGTCCTACTGTGATGATTGTGCTCAGGTCCTACTGTGATGATTGTGCTCAGGTCCTACTGTGATGATTGTGCCCAGGTCCTACTGTGATGATTGTGCCCAGGTCCTACTGTGATGATTGTGCTCAGGTCCTACTGTGATGATTGTGCTCAGGTCCTACTGTGATGACTGTGCTCAGGTCCTACTGTGATGATTGTGCCCAGGTCCTACTGTGATGATTGTGCTCAGGTCCTACTGTGATGATTGTGCCCAGGTCCTACTGTGATGATTGTGCCCAGGTCCTACTGTGATGATTGTGCTCAGGTCCTACTGTGATGATTGTGCTCAGGTCCTACTGTGATGACTGTGCTCAGGTCCTACTGTGATGATTGTGCCCAGGTCCTACTGTGATGATTGTGCTCAGGTCCTACTGTGATGATTGTGCTCAGGTCCTACTGTGATGATTGTGCTCAGGTCCTACTGTGATGATTGTGCTCAGGTCCTACTGTGATAATTGTGCTCAGGTCCTACTGTGATTATTGTGCTCAGGTCCCACTGTGATGATTGTGCTCAGGTCCTACTGTGATGATTGTGCGCAGGTCCCACTGTGACGATTGTGCTCAGGTCCTACTGTGATGATTGTGCGCAGGTCCCACTGTGACGATTGAGCTCAGGTCCTACTGTGATGATTGTGCTCAGGTCCTACTGTGATGATTGTGCTCAGGTCATACTGTGATGATTGTGCTCAGGTCCTACTGTGATGATTGTGCTCAGGTCCTACTGTGATGATTGTGCTCAGGTCCTACTGTGATGATTGTGCTCAGGTCCTACTGTGATGATTGTGCTCAGGTCCTACTGTGATGATTGTGCTCAGGTCCTACTGTGATGATTGTGCTCAGGTCCTACTGTGATGATTGTGCCCAGGTCCTACTGTGATGATTGTGCCCAGGTCCTACTGTGATGATTGTGCCCAGTTCCTACTGTGATGATTGTGCCCAGGTCCTACTGTGATGACTGTGCTCAGGTCTTACTGTGATGATTGTACCCAGGTCCCACTGTGATTGTGCTCAGGTCTTACTGTGATGATTGTGCTCAGGTCCTACTGTGATGATTGTGCTCAGGTCCTACTGTGATGATTGTGCTCAGGTCCTACTGTGATAATTGTGCCCAGGTCTTACTGTGATGATTGTGCCCAGGTCCCACTGTGATGATTGTGCCCAGGTCCTACTGTGATGATTGCGCTCAGGTCCTACTGTGATGATTGTGCCCAGGTCCTACTGTGATGATTGTGCTCAGGTCCTACTGTGATGATTGTGCTCAGGTCCTACTGTGATGATTGTGCTCAGGTCGTACTGTGATGATTGTGCTCAGGTCCTACTGTGATGATTGTGCTCAGGTCCTACTGTGATGATTGTGCTCAGGTCCTACTGTGATGATTGTGCTCAGGTCCCACTGTGATGATTGTGCCCAGGTCCTACTGTGATGATTGTGCCCAGGTCCTACTGTGATGATTGTGCTCAGGTCCTACTGTGATGATTGTGCTCAGGTCCTACTGTGATGATTGTGCCCAGGTCGTACTGTGAAGATTGTGCTCAGGTCATACTGTGATGATTGTGCTCAGGTCCTACTGTGATGATTGTGCCCAGGTCCTACTGTGATGATTGTGCTCAGGTCCTACTGTGATGATTGTGTCCAGGTCCTACTGTGATGATTGTGCCCAGGTCCTACTGTGATGATTGTGCTCAGGTCATACTGTGATGATTGTGCCCAGGTCCTACTGTGATGATTGTGCCCAGGTCTTACTGTGATGATTGTGCCCAGGTCCCACTGTGACGATTGTGCCCAGGTTCTGCTGTGATGATTGTGCCCAGGTCCTACTGTGATGATTGTGCCCAGGTCTTACTGTGATGATTGTGCCCAGGTCCCACTGTGATGATTGTGCTCAGGTCCCACTGTGACGATTGTGCCCAGGTCCCACTGTGACGATTGTGCCCAGGTCTTTCTGTGATGATTGTGCCCAGGTCTTACTGTGATGATTGTGTCCAGGTCTTACTGTGATGATTGTGCCCAGGTCCCACTGTGATGATTGTGCCCAGGTCTTACTGTGATGATTGTGCTCAGGTCCCACTGTGATGATTGTGCCCAGGTCCTACTGTGATGATTGTGCGCAGGTCCCACTGTGACGATTGTGCCCAGGTCCCACTGTGACGATTGTGCCCAGGTCTTACTGTGATGATTGTGCCCAGGTCTTACTGTGATGATTGTGCCCAGGTCCCACTGTGACGATTGTGCCCAGGTCCTACTGTGATGACTGTGCCCAGGTCCTACTGTGATGACTGTGCCCAGGTCCTACTGTGACGATTGTGCTCAGGTCCTACTGTTATGATTGTGCCCAGGTCCTACTGTGATGATTGTGCCCAGGTTCTACTGTGATGACTGTGCCCAGGTCCTACTGTGATGACTGTGCCCAGGTCCCACTGTGACGATTGTGCCCAGGTCCCACTGTGACGATTGTGCCCAGGTCTTACTGTGATGATTGTGCCCAGGTCTTACTGTGATGATTGTGCCCAGGTCCCACTGTGACGATTGTGCCCAGGTCCTACTGTGATGACTGTGCCCAGGTCCTACTGTGATGACTGTGCCCAGGTCCTACTGTGACGATTGTGCTCAGGTCCTACTGTTATGATTGTGCCCAGGTCCTACTGTGATGATTGTGCCCAGGTTCTACTGTGATGACTGTGCCCAGGTCCTACTGTGATGACTGTGCCCAGGTCCTACTGTGATGATTGTGCCCAGGTCTTACTGTGATGATTGTGCCCAGGTCCTACTGTGATGATTGTGCCCAGGTCTTACTGTGATGATTGTGCCCAGGTCCTACTGTGATGATTGTGCCCAGGTCTTACTGTGATGACTGTGTCCAGGTCTTACTGTGATGATTGTGCCAAGGTCCTACTGTGATAATTGTGCCCAAATCCTCCTGTGATGATTGTGCCCAGGTCCTACTGTTATGAACGTGCCCAGGACCTTCAATAATGAGTGCCTTAAACCAACAGTTGTGAGTGCCCTGGGTCAACAGTTATGATGCCCTTCACTAACAGTTGTGAGTGCCCTGGGTCAACAGTTATGAGCGCTCTGGGCCTGGACCTACAGTTATAAGTGCCCTGAATCAACAGTAAGAAGTGTCCTTGGCCAACAGTTTTGAGTGCCCTTGACCAACAGTTATGAGTGCCCTTCAGCAACAGTTATGAGTGCGCATCAGCAACAGTTATGAGTGCCCTTCAGCAACAGTTACGAGTGTCCTTGACCAACAGTTACGAGTGTCCTTGACCAACAGTTATGAATGCCCTTGACCAACAGTTATGAATGCCCTTGACCAACAGTTATGAAGGCCCTTGACCAACAGTTATGAGTGCCCTTGACCAACAATTATGAGTGCCCTTCAGCAACAGTTATGAGTGCCCTTGACCAACAGTTGTGAGTGCCCTTCAGCAACAGTTATGAGTGCCCTTGACCAACAGTTGTGAGTGCCCTTGACCAACAGTTATGAGTCTACTTCAGCAACAGTTATGAGTGCCCTTGACCAACAGTTATGAATGCCCTTGACCAACAGTTATGAGTGCCCTTGACCAACAGTTATGAGTCTACTTCAGCAACAGTTATGTGTGCCATTGACCAACAGTTGTGAGTGCCCTTGACCAACAGTTATGAGTGCCCTTGACCAACAGTTGTGAGTGCCCTTGACCAACAGTTGTGAGAGCCCTTGACCAACAGTTATGAGTCTACTTCAGCAACAGTTATGAGTGCCATTGACCAACAGTTGTGAGTGCCCTTGACCAACAGTTGTGAGTGCCCTTGACCAACAGTTATGAGTCTACTTCAGCAACAGTTATGAGTGTTCTTGACAAACAGTTATGAATGCCCTTGACCAACAGTTATGAGTGCCCTTGACCAACAGTTGTGAGTGCCCTTGACAAACAGTTATGAATGCCCTTGACCAACAGTTATGAGTGCCCTTCAGCAACAGTTATTAGTGCTCTTGACCAACAGTTATGAGTGTACTTCAGCAACAGTTATGAGTGCCCTTGACTAACAGTTATGAGTACCCTTCACCAACAGTTATGAGTACCCTTCAACAGTTATGAGTACCCTTCACCAACAGTTATGAGTACCCTTCACCAACAGTTATGAGTACCCTTCAACAGGTATGAGTACCCTTCACCAAAAATTATGAGTACTTCTCACTAACAGTTATGAGTACCCTTCACCAACAGTTATGAGTGCCCTGGATCAACATTTATGAGTACCCTTCTCCAACAGTTATGAATACTCTTCACTAACAGTGATGAATACCCATCACCAACAGTTATGAGTACCTTTCACCAACAGTTATGAGCACCCTTCACCAACAGTTATGAGTGCCCTGGATCAACAGTTAGGGGTGCCTAGGATGTACAAAGACTTTAATCCGGCCCTACTGTACAGTCAAGCATGTATAGCCTGGAGTCAAAACAATAACCTACCAGTGACATTTCGTATGAAATAAATTGTTTTGTGTATATATCGTTGTGTATATGCAGAGAGAGAGAGAGAGAGAGAGAGAGAGAGAGAGAGAGAGAGAGAGAGAGAGAGAGAGAGAGACAGACAGACAGAGAGAGAGAGAGAGAGAGAGAAAGAGAGAGAGAGACAGAGAGGTTGCCTGGAATTTACATTCGTCCGGACAGCTTTCATTTCCTGTTTCTACCTGACACAACATCCGTACATCCCCCACTCCTGCCCCTCCTTTTCTCTCTCTTTCTCTCTCTCTTTCTCTCTCTCTCTCTCTCTCTCTCTCTCTCTCTCTCTCTCTCTCTCATTAACAACTCATCCTGCGTGATAAAATATGACGGTGAATCATTGCTAACTTTTGTTCCTCTATGTTGCAGTTAGTCTGAGTTGAGTAGCATCACACTGCGGATGTATCCACTTATATTTTATTAAAATAACAGTGAGTACAGCACATCTGTACATCTGTACTTACCTATTTGTGGTTGCAGGGGTCGAGTCTTAGCTCCTGTGTGTATGTGTGTGTGTGTGTGCGTCATGTGGGGGTTCGATAACGTGGATTGGGTAATACTAACGTTGGATGCTCTAGTATATTGGATGGAATGTAGGGAGAGCGCCAAGCTTTGACCTACCGCCTGTCTAACGCCTCTACTTGAACTAGCTTGCTGAGTGCCTCAGAGGGTAGCAGCATTCAAAACATGCTAGGTCAGCTGAACAGTGAATAACAAGTGATTCACACAGACGGTTGGTAGTGAGTCATACTACTGGTAACTGGTTACTGGCAACTGGTTGCTAGGAACTGGTACTACTGAGAGCTCAGTGACGCTAATGTATGTCGTCCCGACATACAGCTAATACAAACTAGAGACGGCAGGTGTAGGGCTTAGGCTGATTCTATACAATGGCAAAGTACACAACAATTGAACATTGTAACATACATAAGGAGAATATTGGAATGGAAGCTAATGTAATTTACTGTAATGAAACTTAATTTAATGAAACTTTAATGCATTACAATGTATGATATAGCACAACTCATCGAATGAGACTCAACATTGGGATTATACAATAGAAAATTTTGATTGATCGATCTGTATTCATGTGATCTATGGATTCTGAGGAAGGATATGTACAAAGAAAGAAGTGTTTAACAGAAAAGGCAGACTTGGTGCACTCAAATCTAGACTGTTAAATCTTAGAAATCGGAGAGAACATGAACACAAAAAAAAAGTTCTTGAATATTGATAAGTTGATACTTTAATTATTCATCTATACAGGTTATTTACATTTAACCCCAATTCTGCTAGGGTGAGATTGACATATGCAGAATGGGTGTTATCTCTGGGAGGATCAAACTCTGTTGCACTGGCTAACTGTATTTGAGGCAAATCTGAATTGGTAGTTACAAATGATTCTTTAGGATTTCTCAACATCTGTCGAGTACGTAGGGAATAATGACATTCAGGTTGATCGTCTGAGTATTAGAGGTAGAGAGTACAGGATCAGGAGGATTGTCAGAGTCTATCACATTAGTCTGAGTTGGAACATCATTATCATCGCATACTAACTTCATATGATCTAAATGCGATTCTTTATACTGACCAGTACTAATTTCTCTAATCTTATACTTATTGCCAGTGATATGTTCAACTACTCGATAAGGACCAACAAACTTTTGATTGAGCTTAAGCATTGCAGACGTTTTGTTAAAGTTAGTCAGCATAACTCTCAAACTTACTTTGATTTTGGACGGCTTTGCTAGAGTGTTAGCGACTCTTGTAAATTCTGCTGTTGATTTATGAAGTGTTTCACGAATTCTTCTAAAGACGCTTTGAGCTAGGCTGGTACGAGTTGCTATGAAATCGTCAGGGTTGTAATTTGGTTTCGGATTAGAATATAGCAACTCATTAGGCAAACGTTTATCTACACAGTACAATGCATAATGTGGAGTGTCACCTATGGAAACATTGTAAGCAGAATTTATAGCACACTGCACATCAGGTATAACTTCATCCCAAGTTTCACTGTTGAGATTGATAGTGGCTCTCAAGACATCAAGTACTTTCTTATTGGTTCGTTCCACTAATCTATTGCTGGCAGGATAATGAGGAACAATGGTGGATTTAGAGATCTTGTACAGGGTACACAAATTTTCAAGAATCTCATTACAGAATTCACCTCCATTATCTGCTACTAAGGACTTAGGGGTGGTATGCCTGCAGATAATGCGTTCTTTAAATGATTTAGCTACTGTCTCTGCAGTCTTATCTGCAATAGGAACTATTTCACAATATCTGGTGAAATGGTCAGCCATAACACACAGATGTTTGTTGCCCTGGAGGGAACATTGGAAATTAGTTAACAAATCTAGTGCAACTCTTTCCCATGGTTCGCTAGTAGTTGGATACACCTGGATTGGATTAGGACCATTAACATTACCTTTGTGTTGCATGCAGACACTACATTTCTTAACATACTCAGAAATATCAGTTGCCATACAAGGCCAAAAGTATTTCAGTCTGGCTTGTTTTACTGAACGATCCATACCAGGGTACGCAACACCTGGTACATCGTGAACTAGCTGTAAGGCTACCTTCACTAGTGACTGTGGAATTACTAACTGGTATACTCTTCTGCTAGGAGTACCCAACTCGGCTGTTCGATACATTAATTCTTGGTTCATGACAAAGTCACTGACAGGTGCTGGTGGCTTCACAGTCAGAATAAGATCTTCCTGGAGCAAGAATCGAATCACACCAGACCACATGGGATCTGTTCGCTGAGCATTCTTTACATCCTCGGCAGTAAATGGAGGGTCTGCAGTTACTATACTAACATGTTGCGATAAAGCATCTGTGACTACATTTGATTTGCCAGGTAAGTGTTCAAAGGTAGGATTGAACTCCTGGATAGTCAAGGTCCATCTGGCTAACCTTCCAGTAGGTTGTTTGTTCTGGAATAAAGGTATCAGTGGAGCATGGTCTGTCAAGACATGAACAGAGTACTGATAAATAATGTCTCAGAAGTGCTTTAAAGACCATACTATTGCTAAAGCTTCTTTCTCAGTTACTGTATAGTTACGTTCAGCCTTCATAAGGACTAGGCTAGCAAACGCAACTGCATTGTACTTTCCATCAGTCTTCTGAGCTAATACAGCACCTATGCCAATAGAACTAGCATCAGTTGTCAGATAGAAGGGCTTAGAAAAATTAGGAAATTTCAAAATTGGAGCAGATGTTAGCTTTTCTTTTAAAGTTTGGAATGCTCTTTCTTGACGGAAGGTCCTAACAAAAGGAGCATCTTTCATAAGCAACTCAGTTAGAGGAGCAGCTATGGAAGAAAAATTGGCATTGAAAGATCTATAAAAACCTGCTAAGCCCACAAAGGATCTTAAGGCATCGGCAGTTTTGGGAGTTGGAAAATTTAGTACTGCAGTTACTTTACTTTGGTCAGTCGTAACCCCTCTAAGAGTGACTACATGACTAAGAAACTTGATTTCTGATCTCAAAAATTGACATTTAGACAGTTTGATCTTTAAATTGGCTTCTTCAAGCTTACCAAGTACTACATCAAGTCTTTTCAAGTGTGTATCCACGTCTTTAGACATGACGATTACGTCATCTAAGTACACCATAAGTGCATTACCTATGAGACCTCTAAAGATATTAGTCAAGAGCCTTGAGAACGTGATAGGGGAGGATCATAATCCAAAGGCCATATGGAGAAAGTGATAATGACCTGTAGGAGTGGAGAATGCAGTTAGCTCTTGGCTGTCCTCGTGAAGAGGGACTGGCATGTAACAAGTCCAGGGTCGAAAAGACTTTGTTATCTCCGATGTTACGTAAAAGATCACCAAGTACAGGAAATGGGAAGTGATCTTTAATAGTTTTCGCATTTAACTTCCTAAAGTCAATCACTGGGCGCACCTAGTTGTGGTTGCAGAGGTCGATTCAACGCTCCTGGCCCCATGTGTGTGACTGTGTGTGTGTGTGATGGATCTTGCCTCCACTACATCACTTCCCAGACTATTTCACTTCCTGACAGCTCTGTGACTGAAGAAATACTTCCTAACATCCCTGTGATTCATCTGAGTCTAACTTCCAAATATGACCTCTTGTTGCTGTGTCCCATCTCTAGAACATCCTGTCTCTGTTCACCTTGTCGATGCCTCTCAGTATTTTATGTCATTATCATATTCCCTATATCTCTCCTGACATCCAATGTCGTCAGGTTTCCTTTAAACTCTCCTCATATGACATACCGCTTAGCTCCGGGACTGGTCTTGTTGCTAACCTTTGCACTTTCTCTAGTTTCCTTATGTGCTTGGCTTGGTGTGGTTTCCAACCTGGTGCTGCATACTCCAATATAGGCCTCACATACACGCTGTACAGGTTTCTGAACGATTCTTTGTTGAGATGTCAGAATGCTGCATTTAGGTTTGCTAGGAGCCCATATGTTGCAGCAGTTATTTGGTTGATGTGCGCCTCAGGAGATATGCTCTGTGTTATACTCACCCCAAGATCCTTACATATCCATTAAATGATTAATGGATATGTAAAAATTTTTAAATTATTGAATGTTTTTTTAAGGCGTTCAAGAAGGAATTTTTTCATGTATTCTTTCTTTAAAAAATATTTAATTCTGAGAAAAATAATTTTATCTTTTTTGGTTTAAGTACTTATTATCCCCTTATTCAATATATCAAAAGAGTGTTTAACAAATAGCACACTTAAAATTAATCTACTGTCCACTGATTCACAGTGTGGTTTCGACTCAGCTCCGAATTGAGCGGTGTTGCAGATGTAGATAAATGGTTGCAGACACTGGCACCTCTTGGATTAACAAGGCCTCTCCTGGGGTGGTTACACTGTATTTCATCGAAGTGAGACATAAGGTAATTTAAGAGACATTCGAGTTTCTCAGTGTAAATACCTGACCATACACCAGAATGCGACCCACAACAATCGACTAACACCCTGGTAGCTCTTTATTGTAGGTGAACAGGAGCAGCGGTTGTAAGGAGACATGCCCATATGTTTCGACCTGCCGAGGATATGGGCAAGTCTCCTGAGGTGATTTGCAGACTATCTTGAAGGATATTTATTTACGATCTACTTGGGGGTTGTTACCTTTTTTTTTTTTTTTTTTGAGGGAATCAGTCCTTGGCACTCTTCTCTTTATTCTTCTGTCACATCTTACCACTCCCTGCTGATAGAATCTTCAACGGGTTGTCTCCAGCTGACAATAAAACATATCAGCAAGTGGTTACATATCTGTTGACTAGCAGTGAATGTTACATATTGCAGGCTAATATATTTTGCCTGTAAACTCCCACTTACCATGAATTCCACAACTATAATGCTAGCAGCTTCTCAGGAAATGGCTGTTTCGGGTGGGCCAGGATGGTTGAAATTTTACGTTTGTTAAGTACATTGATTATGTGAAAGAGGCTTAAGTGAAACATGTGAGCATTAGGAATCAGGTATCCGGGATGTGGCGGAATACGGTCTGCTTGCTGCTTCTCTCTCTTTATTAGGTGTGAGACAGCCGATAGAGTAAAAACAAAAAAGTAAATTGCAACTTCGACTTTGGTAACATGACATACGTTCTGCGACGTCCTCAATTCTACACCTCCTCGAGATTATACAACACGATGCTCTATGTGTACCATGAGGAGACTTTGAGTCTTTCCAGGGTCGTACGTAGTCTTGGGTTGATAAATGAGACACTTTTGCAACTTCTGGGTATCTTTATTCTGGAAACGTTTCGCTATACAGTGGCTTCTTCAGTCTATTGCAGGAAAAAAGGTGGAATAAGAGGAGTTTGAGGTAATCAATCCAACAGCGTTGAGTCTTTGTGTTCAGTCCATCAGTCTTGACAAAAGTGCAGCATATTCTGCATTGGACTGAAGAAACCACTGTGTGATGAAACGTTTCCAGAATAAAGATACCCAGATGTTGTATACTGTTGGTTTTGTAAACCATTTATTTGGGCTGGAGGCAGGTCTATACCCAGTTCACATACCCAGACGAAACTGCCTGCACTACATACGCGTTAACTTGCTTCCTTTTGCTCATCTGCAATGAGCTGGAACACAAATGTAGCAATAGTTTTTATTTATATCCTTTCTCCCTTTACCACTCCGGAGAGGACAAGTTGCAGATGGTATGCAGGTAATAGGTTTGATCTCAGTTCGCGGGCAATCATGCCTACCAAGGGGAGAGGGGCGGCGACACTAGGCTTGTAAGTCCTCTTCATCACCCCCCCCCCTCTTCCAGGAATTAACAAAAAGTAATGTTGTCTGGAAAAACAATTAATAATAACAAAGAAAAGAAAGATGGATGAGAGGGCTAGGTGCAAATATTTCTAAGGACAAAAAGCTGCCTTTGCGCTGTATAACGGTCTTTAAAAATAAAGCGTGCCTCTTATTACATTAAAAAATGGTATAGTGATACCGCCAAGATGTGGAAAAAGACGCTTAAGTACAGTTTAGGACATTTAGAGGAAACGTTTCGCACGAGTGGCTTCGTCAGTCCTAATGAAGAAGCCATTCATGGTGAAACGTTTCCTTTAATAAATGTCCTGAACTGTACATAAGTGTCGTTCTCCACTCAAGTAAATTCCTCACACACGAAGGTTATGACACAATACCTAAGGCTCATCCTTTAACGTTGATCTCATTAATTTCTCCCTGAGTAGACATCTCTAATCACATCCGGCTAACCTTTCCATTTCTTAATCAAGTCATATTGTCCCTAGTTACTGCTTCTTACATTTTTCATTATTATATACAACAAATCCATGCAGCAATTTCCACAATCACCGCAGATGTGTCACGAGGTGTCTCTTCTCTCATAAACCATCTTTTTTTTTGTATTCTTTCTTGAGTTTTCCTGTGTCAGTCCTGGTGTTCTGACAAATAATATACATTCACGCGAACTTTTTGCCATATACAAATTGCTCCTTTTCTTGCAGTTGTACTTTACACCACTGCATGTGATGAATTCCACAGTTTTCCTTATTTTCCCTTTTCACTAAACATCCAGTATCCTATTAAGACCTTGAGTTTAGGGACATATTTTTTGCTCCATACTGTCTGTCTTGTTGACAGCTGGTTGAGTCGTTAACTTTCACTGGCCTCCCTCTCATGCTGGCGCCTGAGGACATGAGATCTTGGATCGGGCTGAAAACATTACACATTAACAGCCGGGGACGAAAAATCTACTGGATATGAATGAATATGCCTCAGGTGTAGGGGTGACTAGTCATCAGCTCTTTCCAACTTAAACCAAGACATTCTCTAGCTTATTAGTCAGCGCATCGTCCTGCCTTGGGTTTCTAGTAGATGATTACTTATCACTGAATCACAAAGGGGGTACCGTAATATCCCTATGTCGGGGGCCAGGGGTTCCATCTCTATGGCCTGTGATGGATAATTGTATTCCTGAAATCGTGGTGCTGTACGGCATTTGGAGTACGATGTATGCTTTGTAACAGCTACAGTCAGTGATGCATTAACTGGGGTCTTCAGTCCTGTGCTAGTCTTCTCAAAACTCAACAAACTCAGCTAGGGAGTGCAGCTAGGAAGCACTTGTCGAGCACTCAGTGGATGGGAGATCAAACCTCCACCTGTTTACAAACTGAGATGCTCACACGGGTTTAGATCTTAGCATAAAATAATCTAGTCTTGGACTTTGAGAGCGCCGGGGAGACTTCGATTCGCCTTTAACTGCCGTTTACAAGTGGCTTGCAGACGGCAGTTAAAGGTGAATGCAAGAATAACATGACGTTCGCGTCTAATTCATTCGTTCTCTCTGTTTCTTTCTTTGCGCCACGGCAGGTTGAGCGGTATTCAACTTTTCGGATCAGGGCTCTTGTAGTAGAAGCTTCCATAGCTTAAACTCGACAATGACAATAACATCAAACAAAATAACAACAACAACTTCAGGTCAAAATTTTGTCCAAGGCAGACATAATCAGAAGTCTTTGATTGATGTGCCTGAAGGCAGATACTATCTCCTCTCTTATCTTGTATGAAAACATGCTAATGTGCCGTCATTTGCATAAGCATGGGATTCGCCCTCCCTCTCCTCTCTATTGCCTCTCATTTTTTGTTCTGAATCATTCTCTCTTACTCTCTCTTTCTCTCATCCTCCCCGCCCATTCATCTCTCATCACTCCAAAAGCAATACATCACACAATTACATGTTAAGCTATACCCATTTTGCAACTGACACGAGCGCCGATGAAAAAATATGCGTCGATCTTTTTTTAATGGTAAACAGTGAAGCGCTTGCCATAGCGCGTATGTTATTATTAAATTGATGGATCATCCATGATGGAGAGGAAGCGAGAGGACTTGTAGAGAGCTAGTGGAGTGCTTGTCCAGTGATGGAGAGCGGGGTAGTGTGTTGTCTAGTTTTATAGGTTTAAAGGCTATCGACTACACGAGGGCCATTAAGGCCCCATTTTACCCATACACCACAAAACACGAATATTTTAATTCGTAAAAGAGGGCTTAAAGTAAACTGCTATTGTATATAGATTGATACTGTTTATACACTGAGACAGACACTTCTTTGAGTATACATAACAGCGAATCTTAATTTGCTGGGGGGGGGGGGTTGGAGGTAGGAGTAACTTTTGTTGGGTAGGGAAGGAGAGGGATCGAATTTTGTTTTATTTTAGCAAAATAGCAATGAGCTACTAGCGTATTCTATATGATAGCTACATAGTGGGAACAAAGGCTAATCACGTTACCCAGTCAGATTCTATCACAGACATGTAGGGTGAATTTCATGAATAGTGTTTAAATCTGTCAGTCTAAGCTGGGACACTTCTGTAGATTAATGAGAATATCAAGTATTTCATTAAAGGTTCAGAAGGTACGGGAGTTGCAGACATATTACGAACAAAGGTACAATTAGAAAGCCAGTGGTACCTGACAGTAAGATAAATTACCAGTGAAGGCGCAACTAAGGAATATTAAAGGCAAAAGCAGACACCAAAGATAGTTTGAGTTCCAGTCTATTCTCATCACCAACATCAATATATCAATGTATATATTGATATACTGGGTGAACATCACACAACCACACATTCTGAATTCCGTTCATAATTATTCAAAAGCTGAGCAGTAATTAACGTGATAGATGTTGGGGCCCACGACTATACCGAGGATAAACTGCCAGTTACGTACGTCAACCATCCAGGGTGAAGGATTGAACTCCATACTAGTAGACTTGATAGCTACTCCCAGCCAGGTATAAAGTGTCTGCTAATTTATTGAACAGTTGTTATACAGTGCGTCCGTATACAGTAAGCACAACTGTTCAACAAAGTAGTACAATTTTTCTACCTAGCTGGGTGTAGCTGTACTCAACTAATATGGAGTTCAGTCCTTCACTCTGGATGGTTGGTGCTCATATCTGGCAGTTTATCCTCAGTATGGTCGTGGGTCCCCATCATCTATAACGTTAATAACTGCTCGGATTTTGAATAATTGTGGAGGGAATTCAGATTGTGATGGACACTGAATATAAGTGGTGCGCGCCACAACAGGTTTCCTTCAGGCGGGGCTGGAGTCACTGTTACTTAAAAATTAACTTTCCTTAGGAAGGTTTATCTGTAAAAAAATGTGTCAGCTGTTGGAAAAATAGTCGGTAAAGGGTCGCATTATACTACATTTTGTGTTTATTTTTTCATCATGTCACTATTTTATACCATTTATCTCTGTGTCAGCTGTTGTGGAGTAGGGAGGATGGTAGGGGTGGTTGTCAACTGCAGTGGAGGAGGGAGGGAGGGAGGGTGGGTGGGTATGGGTGGGTGGGTGGGTGGGAGGGTGGGTGGGTGGGAGGGTGGGTGGGAGGGAGGGTGGGTGGGAGGGAGGGAGGGAGGGAGGGAGGGAGGGAGGGAGGGAGGGAGGGAGGGAGGGAGGGAGGGAGGGAGGGAGGGAGGGAGGGAGGGAGGGAGGGAGGGAGGGAGGGAGGGAGGGAGGGAGGGAGGGAGGGAGGGAGGGAGGGAGGGAGGGAGGGAGGGAGGGAGGGAGGGAGGGAGGGAGGGAGGGAGGGAGGGAGGGAGGGAGGGAGGGAGGGAGGGAGGGAGGGAGGGAGGGAGGGAGGGAGGGAGGGAGGGAGGGAGGGAGGGAGGGAGGGAGGGAGGGAGGGAGGGAGGGAGGGAGGGAGGGAGGGAGGGAGGGAGGGAGGGAGGGAGGGAGGGAGGGAGGGAGGGAGGGAGGGAGGGAAGGAAGGAGGGAGGGTGGGTGGGTGGGTGGGAGGGTGGGTGGGAGGGAGGGTGGGTGGGTGGGAGGGAGGGAGGTAGGTAGGTAGGTGGCGGGAGGACAGTATTATGAATTCGTTCAGGAACACTCGTAATATATAATACAACCGGATCTAAACGTTCTGCTACGATGTTGACCGCTTAACCGGACGCCCAGTGGGCGGATTGCATGATGCAGAACTTGTTGTAAATCACATTGTGATTTATTGCAAATTTTGTTACAACAGCTGATCCACTGCACGTGGTCCTTCAGCACCAGGACATCAATCTGCAGTTCTCCTTTTTTGCGGAAAGAAAATTGGTTCCTTCAAGTATTGAATTTAATACTAAAACACACACACACACACACACACACACACACACACACACACACACACACACACACACACACACACACACACACACACACACACACACACACACACACACACACACACACACACACACACACACAGAGGAAAGCAGGAAGTGGGAGGTGCATGTCAAAGCAGCAGAAGCTAGGATACAGAGTTTAGAAGAGGAATTGAAAAATCTGAAACAGCCTAAAGAACTAAAGAACATTTTGGGATTGACAACAGAGACTGCTACCTCAGCCACAAACAAGGGGACTGTAGGGAAAGAAGGGGCACAACTGCATGGAGAAGCTCTATCAGAGGAGACTGTAGCAAATGAAAGAGCTAAGCTTTATGTGGAGGCCCTAACAGACAACAACAGAGCCCAAGGAAAGCCGAGAAGGGAAAATGCCAGGCCACTGAGCCCAAGTACATTAGGCAGTGAAACTGATGAAAGGAAAGCTGCAGTGGAGGAAACCAAATTAAATGAGGGGATACACAGGGATATGCAGTGGGAGAATGAAAGGGTGAGGTCAGTCTTTGTGTATGGGCTCCAGGAAGTCGAAGGGGAAACATATGAAGCAAGAAAACAAGGGGAAAAAAAGAAATTGAAAGCATCATGAAAGCAATAGGAGAAGACGATATGACCCAGCTGGAAAATTTTCGGAGAATAGGGGGGTTTGTAAAAAAAAGAACCCGGCCAGTGAGAGTGACCTTCAAGGCAGAAGCGACTCGGACCAGGATCCTGCAGGAGAAAGCACGATTAAGGGACATGACGGCATACAGGAAGGTGTATCTCGACCGCGACAGAACACAAGAAGAAAGGCAGAAACTGAGAGAGATGATACAAAGGCGAAAGGAGGAAAGAGAGGGGATGGAGAAGACAGACAAGAGATCCCAGACCCAGGAAGAAGATCAAATACAGCCTCCCTCACAACTTCCTATAGAAGCCTCCCAACAAGGTCAACCCCAGTGCAACCAAACACTCTAAATCAAAACACCCATGCCACATCCAATGCCCCCACCCACTACATTACAAACTCCACCCCCACAGCAACAACCCATAGTTCCTTACCAGGTCTCCCACTTCCCCAACCCCAATATACCTCCCAGACCACAGTCTTAGAAAAGAAGTTGAAGGTGTGGTATACAAATGCAGATGGAATAACAAACAAGTATGAGGAGTGGCACGAAAGAATCAAAGAGACATCCCCAGACATAATAGCACTCACAGAAACAAAACTCACCAGAATAATAACAGATTCAATCTTTCCATCCGGATATCAAATCCTCAGGAAAGACAGAGGGAGGAGAGGGAGAGGAGGAGTTGCGCTGCTCATTAAAAACCAGTGGGGTTTTGAGAAAATGGAAGGAATGGATGGCACGGGCGAAACGGACTACTTAGTAGGAACAATCCAGTCTGAGGGACATAAGGTGATAATTGCAGTAATGTACAACCCACCACAGAACTGCAGGAGGCCAAGAGAAGAATACGATGAGAGCAACAGAGCAATGATCGACACACTAGCCGAGGTGGCCAGGAGAGCACACATGGGGGGAGCAAAGTTACTAGTTATGGGTGATTTCAATCACAAGGAGATTGACTGGGAAAACCTGGAGCCCTATGGGGGTCCCGAAACATGGAGAGCCAAGATGATGGATGTGGTACTGGAAAACCTCATGCATCAACATGTTAGAGACACTACCAGAGAGAGAGAGGAGAGGATGAACCAGCAAGGTTGGACCTTGTATTCACCATGAGTAGTTCGGACATCGAGGGTATCATGTATGAAAGGCCCCTGGGAGCTAGTGATCATGTGGTTCTGTGCTTCGACTACATAGTTGAGCTCCAAATGGAGAGAGTAGCAGGAATAGGCTGGGAAAAACCAAACTACAAAAGGGGGAACTACTCAGGCATGAGGAACTTCTTTCAAGACATTCAGTGGGAGAGGGAACTGACAGGAAAACCAGTAAAAGAAATGATGGACTATGTAGCAACAAAATGCAAGGAGGCAGAGGAGAGGTTTGTTCCCAAGGGAAACAGAAATAATGGGAAGAACAGAACGAGTCCTTGGTTCACCCAAAGGTGTAGGGAGGCAAAAACTAGGTGTACTAGAGAATGGAAAAGGTACAGAAGACAGAGAACTCAGGAAAATAAAGAAATCAGCCGAAGAGCCAGAAACAAATATGCACAGATAAGAAGGGAGGCTCAGAGACAATATGAAAATGACATAGCATCAGAAGTAAAGACTGACCCGAAGCTGTTGTACAGCCACATCAGGAGGAAAACAACAGTCAAGGACCAGGTAATCAGACTGAGGAAGGGTGATGGGGAATTCACAAGAAACGACCGAGAGGTTTGTCAGGAGCTCAACACAAGATTTAAAGAGGTATTTACAGTGGAAACCAGTAGGACTCCAAGAAATCAGAACAGGGGGGCACCAGCAAGTGCTGGATGAGGTACATATAACCAAGGAGGAGGTGAAGAAGCTGCTATGCGAACTTGACACCTCAAAGGCGGTGGGACCAGACAACATCTCTCCATGGGTCCTTAAAGAGGGAGCAGAAATATTGTGTGAGCCATTAACAAAGATCTTCAACACATCATTTGAAACTGGGCAACTCCCTGTGGTATGGAAAATGGCAAATGTAGTCCCAATTTTTAAAAAGGGAGACAGACATGAGGCACTAAACTACAGACCTGTATCACTAACGTGTATAGTATGCAAGGTCATGGAGAAGATCATCAGGAGGAGAGTGGTGGGGCACCTGGAAAGAAACAAGTGTATAATTGACAACCAGCACGGTTTCAGAAACCTACTAGAGTTTTATGACAAGGTGACAGAAGTAAGACAAGAGAGAGAGGGGTGGATCGACTGCATATTTTTGGACTGCAAGAAGGCCTTCGACACAGTTCCTCACAAGAGGTTACTGCAAAAGCTAGAGGATCAGGCACACATAACAGGAAAGGCACTGCAATGGATCAGAGAATACCTGACAGGGAGGCAACAACGAGTCATGGTACGCGACGAGGTGTCAGAGTGGGCGCCTGTGACAAGCGGGATTCCACAGGGGTCAGTCCTAGGACCTGTGCTGTTCTTGGTATATGTGAACGACATAACGGAAGGGATAGACTCAGAAGTGTCCTTGTTTGCAGATGATGTGAAGTTAATGAGAAGAATCAAATCGGACGAGGATCAGGCAGGACTACAAAGAGACCTGGACAGGCTACAAGCCTGGTCCAGCAACTGGCTCCTTGAATTTAACCCTGCCAAATGCAAAGTCATAAAGAATGGGGAAGGGCAAAGAAGACCGCAGACACAATATAGTTTAGATGGCCAAAGACTGCAAACCTCACTCAAGGAAAAAGATCTGGGGGTGAGTATAACACCGAGCATATCTCCTGAGGCGCACATCAATCAGATAACTGCTGCAGCATACGGGCGCCTGGCAAACCTTCGGATAGCGTTCCGATACCTCAGTAAGGATTCGTTTAAGACTCTGTATACCATCTACGTCAGGCCCATACTGGAGTATGCAGCACCAGTTTGGAATCCACACCTAGTCAAGCACGTCAAGAAATTAGAGAAAGTGCAAAGGTTTGCAACAAGACTAGTCCCAGAGCTACGGGGATTGTCCTATGAAGAAAGGTTGAGGGAAATCGGCCTGATGGCACTGGAGGACAGGAGGGTCAGGGGAGACATGATAACGACATATAAAATACTGCGCGGAATAGACGAGGTGGACAAAGACGGGATGTTCCAGAGATGGGACACAGACACAAGAGGTCACAATTGGAAGTTGAAGACTCAGATGAATCAAAGGGATGTTAGGAAGTATTTCTTCAGTCATAGAGTAGTCAGGCCATGGAATAGCCTAGAAAGTGATGTAGTGGAGACAGGAACCATACATAGCTTTAAGGCGAGGTATGATAGAGCTCATGGGGCAGGGAGAGAGAGAACCTAGTAGCAATCAGCGAAGAGGCGGGGCCAGGAGCTGTGAATCGACCCCTGCAACCACAAATAGGTGAGTACACACACACACACACACACACAGGGTGAACAGCAACTTGAGAATGACTTAGCGTCAAAAGCCAAATCCGATCTAAAGTTACTATAAGACACATCAGAAGGATCTGGCAATATGAAGAAAGAAGAGCTCGCCAGAAATGACCATTTGAACAAATGTTTAAGGAGAACTTCTCAGAGGAAAAATGGACATCATTAGAGAGTCATAGTGGAAGGTTTCGCCAACGTGCATTGAACACAATACTCAGAAGAGATGAAGAAACCACCGAGTGTTCTGAACACCTCGAAAGGAATAGGACCAAATTATAAATCTCCGTCAGTTCAGAGACAAGGAACAGAAACACTGCGAAAAACCAGCCATAATCTTCAAAAAAGTCAAGTGATATAAGGCACCTGCCATAGTTGTAGAAAACAGACTATATAATCATGGTATTTAAGAAAGGGAACAAACAGGTAGACTACAGATTAGTGTCACTGACATGCACAGTATGCAATAATCGTGAACAAGCAACACAAGATGCAAACCAACCACAAGGGACGTTGGATGATGATGTGTTGTAATCAGCACATCATCAGGAGCTTGCAATGTTGCAGTAATGAGTAGAAAGCCGAAGCAGATTCATTCAGGGGAATGTTTTCTAGCTCGAATGAGATAGGTGACACCAGACATACCTCTTGCGCCAGGCAGATCAGTGCCAAATGCCAGAAAGACGAAAGCAGAATATTAAAGCATTAGATAACATCCAGCTCACAAGCCCTGACAATATAGTACTGACATAGCGAACATAACATTAGTGACGTGACAGGTATCAAAAAATAGGTCAAATTTTGATACGATATAAAAGACTTTATATTCTGAATGTAGACATATCTGGCAATTGTCTTAGGAAAATTCCGTAATATTTAGAAAGCGGATCTACGGTCGACTCACTTAAAACAAAAGGGAGACATCTTTAGTTTGTCCAGAGGGAGACGTCTATAGTTTATCTATCCCATCCAACTCTTGACTAGACGCTGGTCTAACACACACACAAAAATAGGGAAACAGTCCCTAATTCCTCGGTGTGGAACTACGACACGTGTTGACCAGGGAACGCATGCCTGGTCAACACGTGTAGAAGTTAAAAGAAAATGATCCAAAGATTTGCAGCTATAATAGTAACCAGAAATAGGGATAATGCTCTTTGAGGAGAGAAACCGAACCTAACGATTTTCAGAGAGAGTGTCAAAAGGGAACATGATTACTACATGCAAAATTCTAAAGGGAAACTGATAGGGCAGATAGGGGACAGACTGTTTGAATTAAGAGGAGCATGATCAAGGGGACAGACAGGTGGAGGCTGAAGACACAGATGAGCAATGAGTCAGTGAGAGAGGCAAACTCAATATACAACTTCAATAATAATAATAATAATAATAATAATAATCATATCTTTAATTCTACAGGTACATGTACAAAGTATACAGTGCTAGCTGACATCAATGACGTGCTACTATATAGAAAGACGCTTGTTATGCAGAACATTTCGGGCAAATTAGGTCAGTTTTGTCCCAGGATGCGACTCACACCAATTGACTAGCACCCAGGTACCCATTTTACTGATGGGTGAACATGGACAGCAGGTGTCTTATGGTAACACTTCCTAATGTTTTCCAGCCGCACCGGAGATTCTAACTCCGGACCTCAGTGTGTGAGGTGAGTGCGCTAGCGATCGAGCTACGGGAGTAGATATGATAAGGTCCAAGAGGCCAGATATCAGTGATGCCTATCAAAATGATCCAGGAGACGGGGCCAGGAATTGAATCTCGACCCCAGCAAAAATAAAGCAGTGCGTACAAATAGGTGAGTACTCTCGCTCGCTCTCTCTCTCTCTCTCCATAGATCGATACGCAGATTAGAAGAGCATACAAAGATAAAGGGAAAGTTATAAGATGGGATGGTGATATAAGTAAGGGGAAGGAGACAGTGAGAGATGGTCATGGAGGATGTATCAGGAATTAGGAAGGGCAAAGGTGACAAGTGAGGAGCCACGTATCAACTCTGCAGGTGACCAATTGTTCGTGTTATAAGTAAATGTCATGCCAGACAGTCCTATTTGCCGATGCTTTAAATGCAGAGGTGAAGAAGAGCTGGAGAAGACAGGAAAAGACTGTGAGAGTACTTAGTGTATACACGTGGCAGAGAAATGGCTTCTAGAATGCAGTTCTAAGAAGTACAAAGGTGCGAGAGTCTGGAAAGCAGAAACATGATCAGTGACTGTGTAAGGTCTTCAGGTACATGGGTGCCAAACTTCGAACAAGAAGTGCCTTGATGTAATCTTAGTTCCGGGGATATAGTCAATGGTTCATATTGTTGAGACAACATCGGCGGCAAATGCGTAACAAGTAAAGTTGTGAACAACTTTTGGAAACCTCAACAAAGAATTATTCATGGCTCTTTGAACAACATATTTCAGACCCCACTATTGAGTATGAAGAACCTGCCTGGCGCCCAAAAGTGACTAAGCGGATAAAAAAAATAAAGTCCGGAGATTTGCAATAAGACTGTTCCGAGAGCCGAGAGGACTGCTCTGCGAAGAGAAACTGAAATAGCATAACTCTAAGGCCTTATAAGAGAGATTAACTAGGGAAGACATGATAACAATATAGAAAATATTCCAAGGACTTGATAAGGCAGACAGGGACAGACTGTGAAGCTTAGATGATCGAAAACGTGAATTCACAACTGGTAGCCAAAGATGCAAAGAAGTAACAGGGATGTTAGGAAATACTTTTTCAGTCTCGGAGGTATCAGAAAATAAATCGACCTGGATGAGAAGGTAGTGGAAGCAAACACTACACACAATTTTAAGGATGGTTACAACAAGGTCCACGAAGGTAAGGCCCAAGAGCTGATACTCTATCCCAGCAACCACATATAATGAGCATTAAATGATAAATGCACGCTCAAGCGTACATATTTGAAACAGTTTTAATGCCAGATTATAAGGTTGTTAAATATTAATGCGCAGTAATAGAGAGTTAATGATTCATTTACTCTAACAGCCAACATATCTATAAGCAGTGTGTTATTAAAGAATATTAACATTTAATATTCTTTAATGATACATTGCTTTTGGATATGTTGGCCGAGTGGTTATTACTGTGCGTTGACAGTATAATGAATGGTAGTGACACTCATCCTCTGAGTGCCAAAGTTAATGAGTGGCAGTGACCCTCATTCTGTGAGTGAACATACCTCCATAAAGGAAAAACATAAAGATACTATATACCGCCATTAATATCAGCTTCATCCTTGGCTGTTTCAGTATACAGATATCATAATTGAATTTACAAACAATTATTCAACAAGCATCATTTACTTTACAAATTACTATTAAATGCAGCAAATAATTCACATTTTTATAAACTGCTTTCACTCTGTCACAACAACATGCTTTCGATGATAAAATTGCTCCATTCTATGATATAGCGCCGGAGAGTGTGTTTACCATAGCTTCCACGCGCACTTTACATCGTCTTGTTTTTTCTTGAAGTTGTTACACCAGTCTGCCACACATACATAAGCAACCTAAACTGATACTGGTCATCGCCTTCTTTACTCTCCTATCCTCCCTTCACCCCGGCCCCTTCGTTTGTTTACCTGAAAGAATTATTACGTTTAATACAGCTTATTGTAAAATTGTATAGAATTGAGTCCTCACTAACACTTTTCTCAGTGGATACATTACCTAAATTTTAAAATATGGATTTTCCTAGTAATTTCCTGCAATGCTTCGCAAAACCTGTTATCTATTTTTTTGTTACTCTGTTTCAGCAAATTCTTCAACTCTCTCATTCCTTGGGATGTTGGCACGAGATGGTATCCTCGCCAATTTTGTTAATGTTTAAAATTTTTTGTAACGTATCACATTTCTTTTCATTTCTTGCATTTAAAATGAAGAAGGTTATCATTAAATCCGTAAATACAATCACGTGGCTTCTTGTTTTCTTCAGTGGTCAATTCAGTTTTCTTCTTCTTGTTTTCTTCAGTGGTCAATTTAAGGGCATCAAATTAACTCTACGGTGATGATAGCCAATCCTAGACTCTTAAAAACTATTGAAGTTGTCTATCAATCTTTGGTGTTTTACTACAATGATTCCTGATTCAGAAACACCAGTTTGAGGATCTAGTGATCCGTTGGTAAATGGTCGAGACCTCAATTAGATTCAGTGTTGATAATGCCAGCAGTAAATATGAAGAGGTCAATTCGGTAATCCAACTTCCCCTCTCCTCAGACTTCCTCTAGGAGAAAGTACTGTGCTTTTATCGAGCTATATCGACACTTACTCTCTTCACCTCTTCTCTTTCTCCATCTCCTGCATCTCATCTGTCTCTCCTCCCCTCTCTTTGTATTCATAAGTCACTCTTTCCCTTTCCCCTTCCTCTTCTTTCTTACCATATCTTTGCTCTTCATCTCTCTTTATCCTTTCTCTTTCTCTCTTTTATTTTCTTTTAAGCCTTTATGTCAAGATCATTTTCAATGGAATGAAAATATTTTAGCATAATTGGCTTTGGTAAAGCACAGCAATAACAGTCTGAGTTTATTACAGAAAAAATCACTCGGTTCAGCAGATAATAAAAAAATTCTTTACAGTCTGGCATTACTTGGTAGTACAAGACTCTACATCACAGTTCAGCTGCTATTGGCTGACTCTCTTTCATTATCTTCATTTCACCTGTGGCTCCCTTCACTATGATTGGTGGATTGATTCCCTCACAATGTGCAGTTCATTTAGCGTCTTACACACTGACTGTCTAACTCTGTCCTGTTTAAGAGGAAACCAGACTATTATCTTGCTACAAGTACCTGGTCAATCAGGTACTTGTAGCAAGATAATGGTTGTAATGGTTATAGGGCTTGCGGACCGCTAGCAGCAACAGCCTGATTAACCAGGGGCTTATCAACCCATTGAGAGTCGATGCCGTAGTACTATGGCTTCGAAGCCTGGGTTGGTCCTGTAGTTCTATGCCATGAGCTCAGATCACTCAGATATGTCGTCAGAGGTTTTTTGGGCCTAGAAATGAGATAATGGGTCTATGTGGTAAGTGTGTACTATATAAAAAATCCTGCAGCAAGCAGTGCTTAATGGGAATAAAAAAATGAGACAGTGTATTTGCGATGTATTTTCGTATTTTTTTTTATTGCTGTATTCTAGGTTTTTTGATCTCATTGGATAGAATGGAAGATATATTACAGAAACAGAGATAATTTTGACTGGTTCTAGGAATGAAAGTAACTTGAAATTGAGTTCAAAGTAGCGGGAATGTTCGATTTTTGCCGATATTTCAGAGTACACACATGATGTCACTCGTCCAGTACACGTCCATCTGGCCAGTCTAATACTCGTTTACGAATGCACAGACATTACAATAATGCAGTAGTTTGCATAGCAGTAAATATTCTATTTTTTCTGTGAATAAAAATTGTAAATAGAATTAATATGTAATATTGAAAAGGCTTTGGGACATAACTAATGAAATAAGAAAATGTTATTCTAATGCCAGGAATGTCTGTATTGTTTAGTCTGGATCCTATTCTGAAATTGCCATTTCTTGAATTTTGTATGAAATTGGCCAAAATATCAATTTCTGATCACTTTATTGTAGTTGAAATAGTTGAATGGGCGGTTTCGTCTACTCAGTCGATAGAATGGAAGCCATAGCTATGAAATAGCTAAGAATTTGCTTGACTAGAGCACTGTACCTGGCCTAAATCTGACTCAGTGTGGGCGAAATCGCCGATTCGTAAATATCGGTGACAGCAAAATTTGTGAAAGCAAATTTAGTTAGTTTTCCATCAAATTTTATACTTTTTGTTATATTATTTTTTTTTAATTTTTGGACCCTGAGAGTAAGTTTGAGAGCAGGGGTCTGGACCCTGAAAGGGTGAAGGAAGTGTGGTTTCAGGACTGGCTTCGAGAATAGAAAAACCATCGAAGCTAATCGCAGAAAGGTCACAGGCATCATTCACAGCATACTTCAGGGGCAGCACCTTAACTCTTAAGCGAAACAGGACGTATGGGTATGTCTGGTAACACCTACTGCCCTTATTTACTTAGCAGAGAATAGATGCCTAGGATATAGCCGACTGTTTGCTTGACTTTCTTGGGTCATCCCATTTTATTGACACTCCTGGAATAGAAGTCTGAATGGTCTTCCTAATCATCCTCGTATTAGTTGTCGGCAATAAATTGACTCTTGAAGTACCTAGAATATTTTGCAATAAGCAATTATAACACTGCCTCTCTCAAAAAAATTCCTGGCAAATTGGCAACTAAAATCAATATTATTATTACGAAAAAAAGCGCTAAAATAGTTATGCAAATTGTAAGATTGGTTTGGTTTATTAAGTTATTTTATATTACGACTGAAGGACACTGTGGCAAAAAAGAAATCTTTGCTGAGAGGAGGTTTTGCTTGGAGATGAAGCATGTAGACCAAACATTTTCAAGTCTTAATCTCCATGAGAAACGTTGTCTCAATAAAGATTTCCATTCCGATAGTCTTTTATCAGTCTGTCGGTTTCAAATCCTTATGACCATCTTAATGTATGCAAATTTCTGGCAAGGTTAGGTTGGGTTGTTAAATTAGTATTGGAACAAACTAGAAAAATATGGTAAACAAAAAACTTCAAATTACTTCACTGACGTGCGACAGATTCTTCAGGCGATCCAACTAAGCTATTTACCAACTCAAATTAAACAATTATTCTGAAACTGAAGGAAATCCCAGTTAACACAAGGTATCCCTCGTCGACTGTGAACCATTCAGCCGTCGTCTCCGTCATTCCAGTTTTGTAGTCCGTCCATTGCAGCCTCTAATACGTTGGTTTTTAATACGTCGGTCAGGAAGAGACGGACGAGACTCGGGGTTACATTTAGGAAATGATAAACGGACTCCTTACCATCTTCATCCTTCTTGACGTCTACTAAAAGGGTATATGCTGGCTTACTCAATTCAAGACTCGGCGCTGCTGCCTCAAGTGCCACTCTCCAGATGTGTACCGACAATATACAGTCTGTATAGTTGCCCGAGATTGCTGTTGGCTTAAGGTCGGTTAAGTGGCAAATGAAATTAAATGTGAAAATGTGTTAAGTCCTAATCCTTGGGAATGAAAATAATTCTGGCTGCAGTATGTGAAAAGAACATAGCAGTATTAGTTGGCCGGAATTTAAAATAAGACAAGAGTGCCTAAATGTCAGTAACAAAGCCAACAGACTCTTTAGATTTATATCACAAAGTTAAAAGTATCAGAAGTCCCTAGGTTATAATACAACTCAATGTGTCATTGGTAATACATCGTTTGGTTTATGTGACTAAAACTAAGTCTCCACACTAGGAATGAGTACAAATGTGATGTAGAACATACCAAGAACGATGACAAAATTTTCACTGTGTAAGGAACCCTGAACCTACAATCTCTTGAGAACTAAAACATGTGATTGAGCCCTACAAGTAGAAAGTCGGTTTAATAAAGAAGGAACTCGAAAAAATAATCAAGTTGGATAAATTTAGATTTGGAAGAACAAATGAACATGCTAAATTAGCAATATGTATGATGGGAATAATGTTTCAAAAGTTATTTAAGTTAATACCATGAGAAGCTTTATAGGAAGACTGAACAAATAAGTGAGTGAGAAGTGTTAGGTTAGAGGATGATCATCTTAATATGTGTCAGAAGATTTCTTGCAGTGCTCCTCTATTATGTTCTTATTTAATGTCAGTTCATTAATAATAATAATAATAATAATAATAATAATAATAATAATAAATTAATAATATTAAAAATATAAATAATAATAGTAAAAATAAATGAATATGTAATATTAAAAAAAATAAAATAAGTAAAAATAGTAATAATCACAATAGTAAAAGTGATAATAATAATAACACAAATAATAAAAAGAGTGAAATGATAATATAGTAAAAAATGAAATAATTATAAGTAAAAAATAGTAATAATGATATATTCATAATAACAGTAAAAATAACACAAATAAAAATAGTAAAATATAAATAAAATAGTAAAAATGATAATAATAATATTAATATAATCAATAGCTGAAGGAAAGCACACAAAGTCACATAAAATGTCTTGAATTTAAATTATCCATAAAAAATTGCCGCGTTAAAAAAGGATAATTAAGGTTGTGATGAGGGTGGTTGAGCAGTCGCAGGAAGGGCGATCAAACGAGCGAGGAAACTGCCTTGTAAAGGAGTTGCTCTCTTAATAGGCGTGGAGATGGGAAGTGAATTGACCAATTAAGGTTTTACGGGTAGTTAGCAGTTAACCGCTGGGAAAACGATCAGAGGACAGGTCAGGAGGTGAGGCTGAGTGGAATGAAAGGGAAGAGTGGCAGTGTAGGGGAAAGGAAAAAGTAATAAGTGGTGGAAGGAAAGGATGAGTGGAAAGGGTGGAGGGAGATATGGAGCGAAGCAGAAAGAGGTTGAGGTTTTCTATCTTTTATTTAGCAAAATAATATACATCAGGAGTGTGCTGCTACCATATTCTATATGAGAGTTACACAGTGGGAACTACAGTGAACTGTTTTCCTGTCATATTCCATTACGCAAGCTGGGGATCCTACAAGGTGTTACAGTCTGTCTGTCAGCTTGAGCTGGGAGACTTCAGTAATGCAGTGAGGATATCGTCAAGTTTTCCAGTGAAGATTCACTAGCTATGGCAGCTTCAAAGTTTTCCTTCCAGCATGGCTGGAGTTACTATTACTCGGGAACTGCCATTTCTCAGAACAACCTATCTCAATGGGGGAGGAGAAAAGGATGGTGAGAGAGGGGATGGTAGCAGGTATGCTTGAGGGGTGGGGACAGGAAGAGAGTAGACCTGGTCTCATATCAACGCACTTGTAGCAAAATCAAATCAAATTTCAGCATGCTGAAAAGACTTAAAACACATGAAACGTGCGACGTGTTTACCTCCAGAGGATGATGAGTAAAACACATGTGCAACAGCAGAGTATCCAAGTGTTGCACGTCTTACTCATCAACTTGTCGGTATTTTATACCATTTTCAACATACCTCCAGAGGCGTTTAGCCTCGGGGTGAGGAGCAAACTGGGAGTTACAGAACCTGAACTTGATCCGTCGATCACTTAACCACACCAACTTTGCTGGCTAGTACATGTTTATATTTTTTTTTTCACCTCGGTCCTTCTCCCCAACCACTATATATATATATATATATATATATATATATATATATATATATATATATATATATATATATATATATATATATATATATATATATATATATATATTTATATATATATATATATATATATATATATATATATATATATATATATATATATATATATATATATATATATATACTCATGTAGTGTTATTCTCTGAATGAACTGATAAAGTCCCCTGGTAAATGAAACGTCTTCAATAATAAAATTCCGTAACCCACATATTGTGTCTTATTTATAAACAAGTATGAAATTTCACCGTTCGTGATGTAACTTGAGTCAAATTTTACTAATCTCAACCTACTTTACACACGAATATCCTTATTTTTCGTGTCTTTGTTAGGTACAAATGAAATGGGATGCCAATAGTGCTTCACAGAGCCTTTTTTACGGTAGATTTATTTCCAAGTAGTAACTTCAGAATCTCTCTTCAAATCGCGCTCAAAGGTTGGGAGCATTATGGGAGAATAAACCTCGCTAAGACTTTGGGAACAGTGAACGCTCCACTGCTTTGAGAGGAAGCGTGGGTAATGACTGTTGCTACGTAATCTACACATAATCTGCTGCGACCGGTATCTTTCGTTTATAATATGTGTAGAGAATCATGGGTAACCCTGTCGTTAAGAAGGGCCATCATCTTGGAGTTATGGTCTGCGTGGTTAAAGATGATGACTCCTTCCTTGTCGACTGTGGTAACTAAGATACTGTTATCTATGGCCCAGTCTTTGAAAGCTCACTTTCAGAAGCTACAGTCACTTCCTCTGGACGTCACTGTTCTGGTAGCGGTAATTCTTGGTGACTAGATCGAACATCTGTCTGAGTTTTTATAAGTCTGTAAAACGTTTTAGGCGTAAGCTAAGGTTATCAATGATATCTGGTCTTCTCACTGTTTCAGTTGCTGTAGGTTAGCTGTGGTGATTCTGCCGAGGATAATGTTATTTGCCCCGTGTACCAACTTGTGTGTCGAAGAAAAAAAGCAAGCGAGCATTTTGAAAAGTTTCTTTAGAGTTATCAAGAAAATAACTTGTACAATCATTCAGATAAGAAAGGACAGTCGGTGAGAAGGGGTACCTGGTATTGACAGGTTACTGGAGGGTGGACTAGTTTAGTTCTTTCAGCCAAGCTCTGAGGAAGGCGTGGCTGTTTCGAAGACTGCTGGCTCTGAGTAGCTCAAAGTAGTTTCTACAAATTATCCATACCTTTACTAATAATCGTAGAATTACCTACACAATGTTAGGTCGAAGGACTCAGATGCATCTAATGTGACATTTTATTGTGGCTACGCTTCACTCTCCAGGAATCTCATAAAACTCCTGGAGAGCGAAACGTCTCCACAATAAAATCCCACATTAGTTGCATCTGTGTCCTTTTACATAATATCCAGAACATTGTTGTATCTGACAGGACGTTAAAGACAAGTTAATAATACCGGCAAATGTAGAAAATGAACTAACGATAACTAATGCAGATTCTCCCGGACCATGAAAATGAGAATTAACACGAAAATGAGAATTAACACGGAGTTGTCATTGGATTTTATTTAAGTGACTGCAGGGTTTAGTTCTGAATACTTTGATGAAGAATGTGATTACAGTCACAAAGTTTTCTCTAAATTACACTTCCCTTCTCACCTCATCAATAAGTTGTCCCAAATTTGATAACTCTCTGGAGAAATTTGCCAACCTCCCTAAACAGTATGGCGGCTAATGGTATTTTTGGTGTCTTTTTTAAGTGCAACGTAAGAGTAGCCATTGCTACCATTACTACCATTGCTACCATTAGAATTTATACCGTAAAATAATGCACTGATGGATGCTAGAATATATTTGTGGGATAAACAGCCAGAGACGTTAACATCCTTGTTCCTAAGAATAAATGCATCTGCTTTACTGGCAGTGAAAACGACGTTAGTAACAGGAATAACCACAAACTCTTGATGAACTGGAAAGATGACAAAGTTATCACCAAGGAAAAGGTTTACGAATAACACCTTTGTTTTGAATCTACGGCAATTTGTCTTAACAATTCTGTTGTGAAGAGTGTTTAAAACGGTGGGAGACAGCCGGAGTGTTTAAAACAAAATATTGTAAGTACATGTGTAGTGCACATATCACTCTTGTAATATCTTGTAATATCTTGGAAACTACTAAACTTCAGAATTAAAGTGCTTTTGCTACACTGATAAGCATATATTTTTAATTATTCACTTTAATGATGATATCATGCATAATAGAACATTATTGCGATTAAATTATGCAAATTAAAGTTTACCGGATATCAATTTTTTGGTCTCCAGGAAAATATTTGTTAGGAAAATATCACACAATGCTCTAGAAAGTTTGGTGCTTGCATAGAGAATATCCTCAGTTTCTTGTTAAGCTGCTTGGCAACAAATAGACATGATTTAACAAAAACAAATAAGCTGTCTGGAAACTCAATTTAGACAACATGTCTTTCTTAAAAGAAAAGAAATTGAAAAATTTTACCTCTTCCACCTAAGAGGCTTGAAGAACAGGGATTGTTTTTATATTTATTTAAAATCCATACCATGTCATACATAAAGCTTTAGATGATGTACAAACCCAAGAACGCTTGTTATCTCGCATACAATATACACGACAACTGTGTCCAACAGTACAGGTAAACAAGCAAACACAATCATAAAACAGTAGTATGAAGAGAAACATAAACAATTACAGAAAACACAAACATAACATAAATGAAGCCCTAGCCACGGCCTCGAAAGTTAATCATAACCCATTGAGGAATATATAAACCATAAGCACATACAATATCCCATATTAGTGCCGCAACGTATAACCGGTACAAAACGAGTTATATATATTACACACGATACCCTTAAGGTGTATACACTGTCCCCCACCTGAATGAAGGTGAGGACCAACCTACAAGTGCAAACCATACACACCCCAAACACCCATGTCCATATAATAACGCAGTTACAAGAAGAACCTAATATACACGAACACAATCCTACCATGCCTTACCACTCGGCTATGTCGTGAGGAACAGTATCATAAAATAGCAATATACAAAAAGTATACAGAGTAATGCGGTGTTTGTTGAAACCAAAGCACTATACATAAAGGCAATAAAACAATACATTCTTGCCAAATGATAATAAATACATAATAATATAATAGGCCAACCAGTGCACGCACTCTGAAACATATCACACCTGATATGCAATACAAAACACAATGTCGTTTGAATCAACAATACGCCTACAGGCCCATACAGCTGCAACCTCGAGGCCTATCAAAAATACAATATCATAGCACATAATTATACCCAAGCGCCACGATCCATACATAGCAACCACATGGTTCAGCGAAACATAAGAACAGACAGAAACACCGTGACACGCTGGATTAAATCTTCACCTTCACATTTAAGCATCACCCAGCATACAAACGTAACACATATAACTAGCATTGCCAATGCCCTCTCACACCACCTTCCTCCGGAAGACTAGCCCGTCGGAACCCCTGACATTACAAATTGCACAAATCCTTCATCGCAGAATCCCTGCAACCCGCCGTAAATTCCTCCCATCTTTCCCCATATAACTCCCTATTACAGCACTAAGACCTGTAAAAAATGCAGCTAACACCATTTTCCGTTCGTCCACTCCCGCGTCCAGCATTGCCTAAGAAATAAATACGAAATCTGTTACCAAATACGCCACTGCATTCCGAACCTGCGCCCCCAACTCCCCATATCCAAACTTAGCACCCGCAAGACCGACAACCCCCATCCCCTCCCACTAACCGAATCACAGGACTGAACCATTCCCTCACAACGCCAAGACGTTCACAAAAATAAACCGCATGAAAAGCCGTGTCGTCCCCACCACACGCACTGCACTCCCTCACTTCCCTGAGCCTCCTATTAAATAAAACTACCCCTGACGGCAAAATCCCATGTAAAAACCAAAACATTACCTCCTGTACGCACGGGCACGGTCATATATGCAGCATCTTTAAGTGCACCCATATATCTTGCCATGCATACATAGAGTATGTCCCTTCCACTGCAGCTACTTCCCAACCCCTTCCCAACCTCTCAAGAACCCCCACCCTCATACGTACCAGATCCCGAACAATCAGCAAAGCTCGCAACATGGCCTCACAATCCTGTAAATCACCTCGACCACCATCGCATATCCTCATGCACCCTACTTATTCCCCTCACCCCTCACCCCAGCAGGAAACTCCATTTCACATACACACTCATCAATCTTCGTTCCAACGGAATAAGCCCCCGCCCACCCTGGCTAAGCAGAAACGTGACCACCCCTCTACTTAACCAATCACAGCCCGAACCCCAGATAAAACGAAAAACCCTATGCAGCAATCGCCTAACATCACAGGGCACCAAAGGGTACATGACAGCAACATGCCATACGTTACTATACAAGAGTACGTTAGCCACGATCACCCTTTGGTGCAACGTGAGATGCTCGGCCACAATCCCTCGAGTCGCCCCAGCACACGATCAACAACCCTCTCTGAATTAACCCCTCTTGCCTCCCTCACATTCCTCGCATACACAACCCCACAAATCTTAACCTGACTCACAACACTCCACCCACCCTTGTCACACCCCTCCACCCGAACCCAGTTTCCAACTCCCATAAACTTCGACTTCGCCACATTAATTTTCATCCCCATAGCCTCAGCAAACATGGCCACAACCTTCCCCACATGCCTTAAACCCTCTCCCCCCCACTAGAACCGTTGTATCATAAACGTAACCTACAATACCTGGACGCCCGGCGTGTTCCTCCCCCTCCACCCCTCAAACACTGCTGAACCACCCTATAAAGTGGATCCTGTAAACATGCGAACAATAATTACGAGAGAGGACAACCCTGTCGCAATCCCCTACCCATCTGAACTTTCGTCTCCACCCTCTCATTGACCTGTATGCACATACACACAAATAACTTATAATCGCCACACATGAGCGATATAGCCCTATAATCCTGCACAGTAGACTGTTGGGCTCCCTTTGGCACTAACACCACGACCACCGTCCATTGCAATTCCCCCATCACCCCCCTCCCTTTCATTATATTAAACAACCTTACCAAAAATTCCTTTAAAACCCCTCAATGCATGACATAAAAATCACTCAGCAAACCATCTATGCCTTGTGCTTTACCCAACCTCATGCCCAACAGTGCTTGCCATACCTCACTCTCTAGAATAGGACCCCCTAAAGCCTCCCTATCCTCCTCAAGCACACACTGCATCCAGTCCCCCATGTCCGGTAGAGCCACTTCACTTATACCCACACTCGTCATATATGACCTAAACCATGCATCATCATAACCACCCATACCCTCCGTCGTGACCAACACTTGACCCTCCCGATACCCCTCCATCCTCACATGTACACGTAATCCCATCACTTCTGTGGCCCCTCTCCTGTCTCTGCCCCTCGAAACACAAGCTGACGACAGATCCCCCAAGAGCACCTCCTCCAAACCTCCCAACTCCCGTACACCACCGAAACGATCATATATTATCTTTTAACCTCTCAATTTCTGCAATAGGGTAGCCTGCACCTCCACCCCCTCCCCAGCTAATTTTCCTCCCGCCCACGTCGAACATAGAAATCCCCCAATGCATGTCTTAGCCACTGTTTCCCACCAACTAACCAAATCCCCCTCCCCAGGCACCCCATTCCACTAACTCACCCACAATTTTGTAAACGACTCCCACCCATCCACCCCTTGGAGCAACCGGACATTCAATTTCCAATAACCCCCATATCGTCTAGGCAATCCCTCCCACCCTAAATCCACCAAGACTCCCCGATGATTGGAGAAAATCCTATTCAACACGCTTACCCGCTGTACTTCACACCACATCCTCACACCTTATCTTCACACCACATGCCCTCTGAAGATTGAGACACTTATGCAACATAAAGGAATCTTTATTCAGGAAATTTTCTCCACACAGTGGCTTCATCAGTCCAATACAAAGTAGAAGGTGTAAGGAGATGAGGAGTTTGAGGTAATCAGTCCCTCAGCCTGGAGTCGATGTGTTCAGTCCATCAGTCTTGTACAGCATAGGGTCGTAGACGTGGCTTATGTACTGTAGTCAGGTGAGGCGAAGCAGGATGACGCGGGGTCATAGTGGTACCATCCACTAGTCGAAGTAGGTCTTCGTCCAAAGGTTGGACAAATGTAGAAGAATTCTTTGTAACAAGATCCCATGATGCTGCAGTGTCTGACAGTTGTGATGAATGGTTTAAAAAACCGACAAGTTGAAGATTGAGACACTTATGCAACATAAGGGAATCTTTATTCAGGAAACGTTTCGCCACACAGTGGCTTCATCAGTCCAATACAAAGCAGAAGGTGTAAGGAGAGGAGGAGTTTGAGGTAATCAGTCCCTCAGCCTGGAGTCGATGTGTTCAGTCCATCAGTCATGTAGAATGTACAGCATAGAGCCGTAGACGTGGCTTATGTACTGTAGTCAGGTGAGGCGAAGCAGGTAAAATCGGTCACTTAGCAAAAACTCATTTAAAATTAAGTTCTTTCTAAAAAAAATTCTGATTCCTTTAAAGATATATTTTTTTTTCATTCATGTTAATGTAAAAATTAATAATTTTGTACCAAAAGAACCAAGAACCTTAGAAAATTTACCTAACCTTATTACAACAAGCGCAATTTAATTTATGCTAATCCAGTTAAATATATTTTAGAAAAGTTTACAATAATTTAATAATAAACAAACAGAATGCAACATATTTTTTTCGATAGGTTCAGAATGATTTTTGCGAAATTATTGCATACACAAATTTTCGCTTGCTTTATTCGGCAAGAAAGAGCCTTGCTATTTAAGCCAAAATCGCAAGTTTTACCTATTCGTTACGACATTATATATATATATTTATATATATATATGTATATGTATATATATATATTTATATATATATATATATATGTATATATATGTATATATATATATGTATATATATATATATGTATATATATATATGTATATATATATATGTATATATATATATATATGTATATATATATATGTATATATATATATATATATATATATATATATATATATATATATATATATATGTATATATATATATGTATATATATATATGTATATATATATATATATATATATATATCTATATATATATATATATATATGTATATATATATATGTATATATATATATATGTATATATATATATATGTATATATATATATATATGCAATAAGATCACAGTAAACAGGTGAGAAAGTAGAGAAATTGCGCTTTCGTGACTACTCACATGGCTATGGAAATTCTTTCAGAGTGGTTGTTTTGCAGCCGAATAGGTAGAACTTGCGATCTTAGCTTAAATAGCAGCGCTCATCTTGTCATATAGGACAAGTGAAAATTTGTGTATGCAATAATTTCGCCAAAATCATTCTGAACCTAACAAAAAAAATGTATTTCACTGTGTTTTAGTATTAAATTAAATTATTGTAACAAATCTAAAAAATATTTAGTTGGGTTACGGTAAAATAAATTGTTCTTGTTATAATAAGGTTAGGTAAGTTTTCTAAAATTCTTTTGGAGCAAAATTATAAATTTTTACATTAACATTATTGAAAAAAGTATATCTTTAAACGTATAAGACAAAATTTTAGAAAGGTCTTAATTTTAAATGAGTTCTTGCTAATTGACCAGTTTTACATATTCGGCACGACATATATATATATATATATATATATTATTATTATTATTATTATTATCACACTGGCCGATTCCCACCAAGGCAGGGTGGCCCGAAAAAGAAAAACTTTCACCATCATTCACTCCATCACTGTCTTGCCAGACGG
Source organism: Cherax quadricarinatus (assembly GCF_038502225.1). Taxonomy (NCBI): domain Eukaryota; kingdom Metazoa; phylum Arthropoda; class Malacostraca; order Decapoda; family Parastacidae; genus Cherax; species Cherax quadricarinatus. The sequence goes on from NC_091298.1 coordinate 26,889,467, forward strand.
GTGCTTTACACTACAGTTTTTAAACTGCAACATTAACACCCCTCCTTCAGAGTGCAGGCACTGTACTTCCCACCTCCAGGACTCAAGTCCGGCCTGTCAGTTTCCCTGAACCCCTTTATAAATGTTACTTTGCTCACACTCCAACAGCACGTCAAGCATTAAAAACCATTTGCCTCCATTCACTCCTATCAAACACGCTCACGCATGCCTGCTGGAAGTCCAAGCCCCTCGCACACAAAACCTCCTTTACCCCCTCCCTCCAACCTTTCCTAGGCCGACCCCTACCCCGCCTTCCTTCCACTACAGACTGATACCCCCCATGTAGTCATTCTGTTTTGCTCCATTCTCTCTACATGTCCGAACCACCTCAACAACCCTTCCTCAGCCCTCTGGACAACAGTTTTGGTAATCCCGCACCTCCTAACTTCCAAACTACGAATTCTCTGCATTATATTCACATCTATTATTATTACATGACATCTCCACTGCCTCCAGCCTTCTCCTCGCTGCAACATTCATCACCCATGCTTCACACCCATATAAGAGCGTTGGTAAAACTATACTCTCATACATTCCCCTCTTTGCCTCCTAGGACGAAGTTCTTTGTCTCCACAGACTCCTAAGTGCACCACTCACCCTTTTCCCCTCATCAATTCTATGATTCACCTCATCTTTCATATACCCATCCGCTGACACGTCCACTCCCAAATATCTGAATACATTCACCTCCTCCATACTCTCTCCCTCCAATCTGATATCCAATCTTTCATCACCTAATCTTTTTGCTATCCTCATAACCATACTCTTTCCTGTATTTACTTTTAATTTTCTTCTTTTGCACACCCTACCAAATTCATCCACCAATCTCTGCAACTTCTATTCAGAATCTCCCAAGAGCACAGTGTCATCAGCAAAGAGCAACTGTGACAACTCCCACTTTATGTGTGATTCTTTATCTTTTAACTCCACGCCTTTTGCCAAGACCCTCACATTTACTTCTCTTACAACCCCATCTATAAATATATTAAACAACCATGGTGACACCACACATCCTTGTCTAAGGCCTACTTTTACTTGGAAATAATTTCCCTCTTTCCTACATACTCTAACTTGAGCCTCACTATCCTCGTAAAAACTCTTCACTGCTTTCAGTAACCTACCTCCTACACCATACACCTGCAACATCTGCCACATTGCCCCCCTATCCACCCTGTCATACGCCAAATACATAAATGCCACAAAGATCTCTTTAGCCTTATCTAAATACTGTTCACTTATATGTTCCACTGTAAACACCTGGTCCACACACCCCCTACCTTTCCTAAAGCCTCCTTGTTCATCTGCTATCCTATTCTCCGTCTTACTCTTAATTCTTTCAATAATAACTCTACCATAACTTTACCAGGTATACTCAACAGACTTATCCCCCTATAATTTTTGCACTCTCTTTTGTCCCCTTTGCCTTTATACAAAGGAACTATGCATGCTCTCTGCCAATCCCTAGGTACCTTACCCTCTTCCATACTTCACACTCACAACTGGCTCTTCCTCACTCCTACAAGATGTTATTCCTCCTTGCCAAATCCACGAAATCACAGCTTCCCTATCTTCATCAACATTTAACAATTCCTCAAAATATTCCCTCCATCTTCCCAATACCTCTAATTCTCCATTTGATAACTCTCCTCTTCTATTTTTAAGTGACAAATCCATTTGTTCTCTAGGCTTCCTTAACTTGTTAATCTCACTCCAAAATTTTTTCTTATTTTCAACAAAATTTGTTGATAACATCTCACCCACTCTCTCATTTGCTCTCTTTTTACATTGCTTCACCACTCTCTTAACCTCTCTCTTTTTCTCCATATACTCTTCCCTCCTTGCATCACTTCTACTTTGTAAAAACTTCTCATATTATAACTTTTTCTCCCTTACTGCTCTCTTTACATCATCATTCCACCAATCGCTCCTCCTCCCTCCCGCACCCACTTTCCTGTAACCACAAACTTCTGCTGAACACTCTAACACTACATTTTTAAACCTACCCCATACCTCTTCGATCCCATTGCCTATGCTCTCATTAGCCCATCTATCCTCCAATAGCTGTTTATATCTTACCCTAACTGCCTCCTCTTTTAGTTTATAAACCTTCATCTCTCTCTTCCCTGATGCTTCTATTCTCCTTGTACCCCATGTACCTTTTACTCTCAGTGTAGCTACAACTAGAAAGTGATCTGATATATCCGTGGCCCCTCTATAAACATATACATCCTGAAGTCTACTCAACAGTCTTATCTACCAATACATAATCCAACAAACTACTGTCATTTCGCCCTACATATCTTGTATACTTATTTATCCTCTTTTTTCTTAAAATATGTATTACTTATAACTAAACCCCTTTCTATACAAAGTTCAATCAAAGGGCTCCCATTATCATTTACACCTGGCACCCCAAACTTATCTACCACACCCTCTCTAAAAGCTTCTCCTACTTTAGCATTCAGATCCTCTACCACAATTACTCTCTCACTTGGTTCAAAGGCTCCTATACATTCACTTAACATCTCCCAAAATCTCTCTCTCTCCTCTACATTCCTCTCTTCTCCAGGTGCATACAAGCTTATTATGACCCACTTTTCGCATCCAACCTTTACTTTAATCCACATAATTCTTGAATTTACACATTCATGTTCTCTTTTCTCCTTCCATAACTGATCCTTCAACATTACTGCTACCCCTTCCTTTGCTCTAACTCTCTCAGATACTCCAGAGTTAATCCCATTTATTTTCCCCCACCGAAACTCCCCTACCCCCTTCAGCTTTGTTTCGCTTAGGGCCAGGACATCCAACTTTTTTTCATTCATAACATCAGCAATCATCTGTTTCTTGTCATCCGCACTACATCCACGCACATTCAAGCATCCCAGTTTTATAAAGTTTTTCTTCTCTTTTTTAGTAAATGTCTACAGAGAAGGGGTTACTAGCCCATTGCTCCCGTCATTTTAGTTGCCTCATGCGACCCGCATGGCTTACGGAGGAAAGATTCTTTTCCACTTCCCCATGGACAATAGAAGAAATGAAGAAGAACAAGAGCTATTTAGAAAAAGGGGAAAACCTAGATGTATGTATATATATATGCATGTGCGTGTCTGTGAAGTGTGACCAAAGTGTAAGTAGGAGTAGCAAGATATCCCAGTTATCTAGCGTGTTTATGAGAGAAAAAGAAACCAGCAATCCTACCATCATGCAAAACTGTTACAGGTTTCTGTTTCACAGTCATCTGGCAGGACGGTAGTACTTCCCTGGGTGGTTGCTGTCTACCAACCTACTACCTGTAATATATATATATATATATATATATATATATATATATATATATATATATATATATATATACATATATATATATATATAGGATGGGGTACACCTCTGGTGTAAATTGTGGGACCCATAGCCTCGGAGAAGTGGATAAATAGGCTTCAAGGAAGACTATATAAAGACACCTTGTAATCTGCATTGATTAATCAGGATTATCTAAGTTAGCTTTCCTGGTTTCATAAAGTGTAGACTGCAGTCTTGGTAAATGATTCACTTCTTAGGTTCATCCGTAAGAAAATTAATATTAAAGGTTCGAATCTGAATCCTTCAATGATGGGTACTATTCCAAGGTTCCGTACTATCCCTTCGAATTCAGCGCCTCACCATGAATATTAAGTTGAATATTGAATGACTGCTTCGTACTGCTCGAGGAATCACTCATGAATGCTTCAGGATGTATACACAACAAGGTGTATATATGCTGAGAGTTTAAAGTAATCTCTACTCTAGAGGTTAAAGTAATATTGATGGGTTGTGAACAGATGACATGTAAGATTTATGTCCCTCCTGAAGTCGAGAGGCTCTAAACTCTATTAGCCAATTATCAGCCATCTACTCGAAATTACTCGGAGCTTCTGAAATGACTGCTTCAAACTAAGTACAGAAGTGGTTTGCAAACAGCATTTTACCGTGGAAGTCAAGGGATGTGGTTGTGTTGCGTGTGCGTGTGATTAAAGTGGTGAATATTACCTGCTGTCATCACTTTAACAGTAAGACACATGTGCAACAGTTAGGTATCTCTATTAAGGAATAAAAAATACCCAATCAGTTGTTGCGCATATCGTTCTTATCTTCGTGTCGGTACTGTATACCATTACTGACAAGTATCACGACTACTGATATGAAAGGTAAGTGTACCGGGAGTTCCATTACATAATAGGATTTAATACCTTTGAAAACGTACATTTAAAATGTTTGTAATGTACTTATGTGGGCTGGCGGCTGACAGTGCTACCTTGGGGCCATGTCTTTACTGTGGTTAAACGACAGTTTGTGTGGAACAAACCTTTATTTACGGATGACATTTTGCCCTGTTACGATGTTTTGACATTGTGAATATAACTCGATTGATGTGTTCGCGCAGAGAGATTGATAATCCATGTTTGTCCACATGGAATGTTATATAACTCAGTACGCACACACAGTTTTCTCTAATCCGGGATTAAAATATCTTTGATTGGTGGTGAACTGATGAATAACAGCTTTAATGAGCCTCACATCCTCCCTCGTGTGTTGATAGGCTTTACACTGTTAGCTAAGCAAGCTTTACTTAAATCATTAAAAGTTATCCGTAAATACATGTTTTCCTGCACAACGATTTTTTTCTGTACTGTCAAGTAACTCACTGAGCATTATAATATAAAGGGGCAATATTATATTTGTATTATTGTGTTTATTATGGGAAGCCTAAAAGATTCAGGTTAATGAGAGAGAATCAGGTCATGTACATGGAAAAGGCAGATGGATCAAATTTCTTTGGTCAAAAGCTCATCACAATCATTAAGGCACGTTTCCTGAGGGGCATTTTTTTTTTAGTGACAGGAACTGTGACCTAGAAAATATGTACTGTGATGGACTAATTTTTTACTCTTGTCTCAGAACTGTATGACCCCAATGGGTTTATGCAAGCAGGACTGACGATACAAGGAATGCCTGTGTACAACATCGCAATTCACACAACCATTTAATTAACTACAGAAACTCAAGACTTATCGCCACAGAAGACAACACTCAATACCGAAGAATCCTGGAATCATCGCTTATCTCTATAACCAACAATTTCAACCAGAACAATGGCTTCTATAACATAGCTGAACCACTCGCCAAGAAACTTCTTCATCGCTATCCCACATAAGAACATAGAACACTGCAGAAGGTCTACTCACAACTTGTCCAATACCCCTGCCAAGCTACCCAAGACTCTATAACCCCACCCGGTAGATCATCAGATGCGGCATTCTCCACCTGACCTCAACATTCTGAACATGGCTATAAATACTCCCGTACCTTCCACCCCAGGTAGATCTGTGTGTGACTTGAAAAAGCCCACTGTATGGGTGAAACGTTGTCAATAAGGGATCACATTAAACTGCATATGTGTTTGTTTCCACCCCTGACACTTACTGTTGGCGCCCCCGCTTTTCCTTGGGGGAATGTTGCATCTCCTGCCGAGTCTTTTGTCAAGGAACTTCAACCGTTCCCAGTAATTTAAGCTTTTTATCGTGCTTACATGTATGTGTGACGTGAAAGTTCTCCCTGCATTCTTAATGTCAGCAATTTCATATGCCTTGAAAGCACTTTAAGTATACAACATTATTCCAGCCTAGAGAGAACAAGCGATTTGAAGAGAATCATCATGGTCTTGGCGTCTCTAGTTGTGAAGGTTTTCATTATCCATCCTAACATTTTTTTCTAGCAGATATGGTAGATACATTGTTGTGATTTTTGAAAGTGAGGTTCTTTGACGTTATCACTCCCAGGTCCTTCACATTAGTTTTCCCCTCTATTCTGTTTGTTTTATACTCCGATATAATTTTAATTTCCTCAAATTTTCCATATGGGAGTAATTGAAATTAAATTTAATTGAACTTCATATTTCTTTCTGCAACCCATTTAAAAATTTGGTTGATGTCCGCTTGGAGTCTTGCAGTGTCGTCGATGGAGGAGACAGTCATGCAAATTCGGGTGTCATCCACAAAGGAAGACACTGTGCTGTGGCTTACATCTGTCTGTCAGATATGAAGATGAGGCACAGGATGGGGGCGAGTACTGTGCCTTGTGGAACAAAACTGTGGCCGCCTCAGACTTTACTGTTTACTATTGCTCTTTGTTTTATTTGTTAGGAAGTTACAGATCCATCTACCCACTTTTTCTGTTATTCCTTTATTACGCATTTTGTTCGCTATTACACCATGGTCACACTTGTGAAAGGCTTTCGCAAATTCTGTGTATACATCTGCATTTTGTTTGTCCTCTAGAGCATCCAAGACCTGTCATTGTGATCCTAAGGTTTATAATACGTTTATGATACTTTAGGGGTTTTATAAGATATGTTTCCTCATTTTTAGAGATTATATATATGTGCCGAATAGGTAAAATTTGCCACTTAGCAAGAACTCATTTAAAATAGGTCCTTTCGAAAATTTTCTCTTATACGTTTAAAGATATTTTTTTTCATTTGTGCTTAATGAAAAATTAATAATTTCGTACCAGAAGAACCATAGAACACTCTCCTAACTTTATAACAAGGGCAGTTTAATTTGGCCTAATCTAAGTAAATGTATTTTAGATAAGTTTACAATAATTTAATAATAAACACAATGAAATATATATATTTTCTCGCTAGGTTCAAAATGATTTTTTGCGAAATTGTTGCATACTCAAATTTTCGCTTCCCTTATTCGGCAACAAGGGCGTTGCTATTTAAGCCAAAATCGTAAGTTTTACCTATTCGGCACGGCATATATATAAATATATATATAAATATATATATATATATATATATATATATATATATATATATATATATATATATATATATATATGCAAAACAACCACTGTGAAAGAATAATGAAATTCCAAGCGATTTCGTGACTAGTCACATTATCAAGGAACAATAAAAGTAATGCATCAAAGGAAGGCATATAAAGGGTTTAGACCACACCTCACCATCACATCCCACAACAAAGCAACACCTGACGCGCGATTCATAAGAAAGAGAACACTGCAGAAGGCCCACTGGCCCAACTAGACAGGTCCTTCATATATGCATATATCGTGCCGAATAAGTAAAACTTGCAATTTTGGATTAAATAGCAACGCCCTTCTTGCCGAATAGGGGAAGAAAAATTTTGTGAATGCAATAATTTCGCAAAAACCATTCTGAACCTAACGAAAAAATATATTGCATTGTCTGTTTATTAAATTATTGAAAACTTGTCTAAACTATATTTAGTTGGATTAGGCTAAATTAAATTACGCTGCTAATAAGGTTAGGTAAGTTTTCTAATGTGCTTTTGGTACAAAAATATTAATTTTTACATTAACATAAATGAAAAAAATCTTCAAAAGTGTAAGAGAAAATTTTACAAAAGGTTTAATTTTAAATGAGTTGTACTAATTGACCAGTTTAACCTCTGTTGAACGGTACAATCTTAATCAGCTTCTGTTTCACTGTCCCACTGATATTAAAAATATTTATACTGATCCTGTTTAGTGCATCTGAGATCTCACGCTGACTAGATTTTCATTGTAAGGCAAAAGCCAGTACATTTCTCCTTAGTTGACCATAAAGCCTTCTTAGCAGGTTAATCTCAGCTTGTGGCTGTTAAATATCTTACCAATTTCATCTTTTAAATGATCCAGGCTACAAATACGCGAAGCTCTCAAGAATATTGTAATGAAAACACATTTTTTAACCCTAGACTCACGATTGGAATAATTTTGAATGTATGACGACACATTAGTTGACTTCCTATACACTGTAAATTAAAATCTCCTGATGGATTAGAGTATCTAAAAATTATAGTTAATTATTTAATTCATACTCAGTTGTGAACTTAATTGAGGGTTCTAAACCACTGAGTCTAGATAGGAACTCCTCTTCAAGGGGGGGCTCCTTGGCGTGGTGAAGAGGCTCTTGGTCTGAGGAATTAGACCTATCGGTCTTCTTCCTCAGACCGAACCTAATTACCCCCCAATCTCCCCTCCCCTATCCCATCCTCCCCATCCTCCCCTTTTTCCTTTCCTCCTCCTCCTCCCCACTCCTCCCTTTTGCCCTTCCTCTTTTTGTCCTTTGGGATTTCTCCCACAGGCGCGCTAGTTCCTAGGTAGGAGAAAGGATACCGGGGTCCATCCCATTCCGTTGAGGTTCTTAGTGGTGGCGTAGTTTGCCGTGGAATCTGGATCGCCTGGGGATGTCCCGATCCCTCTCCGGTATCCCGGAGTAGCTTTGGGTGTCTTTCGGGCGACGAGTGTATCTCTGGAAGCCACCTTTCGGATTCCGGGGGTGGTGGCCGAAGGAGGTATGCTTTGTGGCAGATATCCGGCCGCCCTCTCTTTTGTCCACCGAGGTAGCTCGGCAGATGTGAGGTTGCTATCCCGGATTGTTAGTTTACTAGCATGATGGGTAGGGTATGGCACGGGTTCCATGCTGCATCTGCGCTACTTGCGGTGCTGAGGTCCTCTTGGGCGCGGAGGGAGATTTCTGGCCCTTTCATTCCTCCTAGGACCTATCCCTCCCCGGTCCCCCCTTTTTTTTTTTCTTTTTTTTATTTTTATTTTCTTTTCTTCTTTCTTTTTTTTCTTAAAAACAAAAAGAAAGAAGTAACCTAACCATGGCAGCCCTAGTCCATGAACCTGGTACCCCCGGGCCCCTTCTTGATACCGCACCCCGTTCTGACCCCGCCTCGTCTTTGGACCACTCTTCAGACATTCCTCATGCCTCTGTACCTATTGCCGGTGCTGTTTCCTCACCCGCTTCAGGTACTGAGGCCTCGACTGACTCCTTCGATTTATCGGACCTTCGCTCTCCTCTGACTATGCTTCCGGCCTCTCCCTCTACGGTGCGGCAATTTTCAAATCGCCGACCCGTTCCACGTCGGACCAACTCTGGTCCCACGCCTAAACGCCAACGACAATTACCTGCTGATGATACTTCTCCACCTTCTCGTTCTTCTCAGAAACGATCGACACGTCCTTCACTACCTTTCCACGCTCAGTTTCAGACTGAACAGTGGACTAAATTCTTCACTTTACGACCAACTTCCTCTACTGCCTATCTTTCTGACCATAGTATTGGCAAGGCACTCCTACGCCATGTTGGTAAAGATATTTCTTTTCATGCTCTTAAGAGCGGTACGCGCATCATTACCGTACAGAATGCTACCCAGGCTCATGAGCTCTCTCGTCTTTCCCATATCGATACTGTTCCTGTCACTCTTGAAAAACATCATTCCCTCAATTCTTGTAGTGGTACCGTCATTCTGCCCCATACCATAGTTCAACAAAATTTCCAGACATGTGGCACTGACATTCTAGAACAGCTGGAACTCCAAGATCTCCCAATCCTCAAGGTAGACACTTACGTTCTTCCTGCCCGTGGGCGGAGACGATACCCTAGCAATGTGGCTCGTTTAACTTTTGACAGCCGAGAACTCCCATCCTCAGTTTATATAGCAGGACATCGGTTACAAGTTCGAAAGGTGATCCCTACACCACAACAGTGTAGAAATTGCTGGCGATTTGGCCATCCAGCGAAATATTGCAGATCTATCGCCGAATGCCCAGTCTGTGGTGCCGATGACCATTCTAATACGTCTTGCAATCGATCTCCCTCTTGCCTTAACTGTCATGAGGCTCACCCTTCGTACTCTCGCCACTGTCAGGTCTATTTAAACGAGCGGGAAATCCGTTACCTCAAAGAGACAGAAGGTCTCCCTTATGCCATGGCAGTTTCTCATCTCCGCCTCCAAGGGAGACTCCCACGTGTTTCTTATTCCCGTGTTTCAAAACGTCCCCCCACTTCTAGTATCCCATCTTCTACACCCACCTCTGTGGTTACCTCTCCCATAATCACTCCTGTATCTAATCCTTTTGCTGTCCTCGGCTCAGACGTCCCTACTTCAACGCCTCAGTCTAATCTCGCTTCTTCGAGTTCTCTCTCACAAGCCTCAGTATCGACGAGACCTCGTACGACACCTCCTCCCAATCGTCCCTCTACTTCTCAAAAGTCAAAAAAAGGTCCGGTAACACCTCCTACCCATCTTCCACCTCCTCATTTTACCCTCCCTGTCTCTGTCCCTAGTTCTTCCCCTCTCACTGGCTCAGTTACAAGTGCAGAGGTTCACCCTCCTCCTCGTAATGTACCTTCCTCCCCTGTTCCCTCCCAAGTTTCTTCCTCTTCTGCCACCTCCCAGGTTCCTGCCTCTTCTGTCCCCTGCCACGCTTCTCCAGTTCCCTCCACCCTTTCGCCCCCCCCCTACCTTGGTACAGTCCAATACAGTTCCAATCTTTACTCATCCTCCCCCTACCATTCCCAATATTGTCTCCCATACGACATCTCTGAATTCCGAAACACTTGAAGCAATCTCTGAATATATTGCAGAGACCAAACCATCAATGGACACTGATCCACCTTCCGCTCTTTCTCTCTCCTCTGCTCCATCTGCGCAACTCCTTTCTTCACAGCGCACCGTTCCTTCGCTGCTTGAACATTTTCCACTGCCTCCGCATGTGGACTTTTCTAACCCTTCTAGTCCGTAGGAACCCTTACCTGCAGATTTCAAGTATCTTTATCATTGCCAATCATGGCCTATTTACAGTGGAATATACGCGGCCTCAGGGGTAATCGGGGTGAGCTTCAGATGTTACTCTCCCAGTTTGCCCCTGTTGGTGTTTGCTTACAGGAACCAAAATTACACTCTGCTGTTATTTCTCACATCTCAGGCTATAATTTATTGTATTCTTCAGATCCTTTTCCTGATGGGACCTTTAATGAAAGTGCCCTTCTTCTCCGCACTGATATTCCGTACCATCAGCTATTTGTTCATACTTCGCTGCATTACACAGCAGCCCGTATCCACTTACATAGGTGGTATACGCTCTGTTCTTTATATCTCTCTCCTTCTCGGGCATTATCTATTCCGGATTTTGCCTTCCTTGTTTCGTCATTACCGCCACCGATTCTGTTACTTGGTGATTTTAATGCCCACCATTTCCTCTGGGGGGGTCTCACTGTGATTCCCGTGGAATTCAGTTAGAGGCTTTTCTTGCCACCCACCCCCTCCATGTTTTAAATACAGGTACTCACACCCATTTTGATCCTCGGACTCATACTCTCTCTTGCATCGATCTCTCAGTTTGCTCTTCCTCCGCCGCATTAGACTTCACTTGGTCTGTTCTCCCGGACTTACATGACAGTGATCATTTCCCAATCATTCTTACTTCCCCTTCATATTCGCCACCTCTTCGCACCCCACGCTGGCAATTTAATCGGGCAAATTGGAACCTTTACTCACACCTAACTGTTTTTAAAGAGGTTCCTTCTTCGTCCTCCATCGATGAGCTTTTACACCTCTTCTCGTCCTCCGTTTTCACCGCAGCTTCTCATTCTATACCCCAAACTTTGGGCAGGCATTCTCAGAAATGCGTGCCTTGGTGGTCTCCTGCTTGTGCTCGTGCAGTACGTTTGAAACGCGCTGCATGGGGCAGGTACCGGTACAATAGAACCACAGAGCGACTCCTTGATTTTAAACAGAAGCGTGCGATCGCTCGCCGTGTCATCCGTGATGCTAAACGCACTTGCTGGCGAGATTATGTCTCCACCATCACCTCTGCTTCCTCTATGAGTGCAGTCTGGAAAAAAGTACGAAAACTGAGTGGTAAATATTCTCCTGACCCGGCTCCTGTTCTGCGGGTTGCCGGTGTTGATATAGCAAACCCACTAGATGTTGCCAATGAAATTGGCAATCATCTGGTCCATATTTCTCAGGGACTCCATCTATGCCCCTCATTTCTTTCCTCAAAGTCTGCCAGAGAGTTAGCACCTTGGACTTTTCTTCTCTCAGAGAAGAACAGTATAATGTGCCTTTTACACTTCAAGAACTGGAGGCAACACTCTCAGCTTGTCTATCATCGGCAGCTGGGCCCGACGACATTCATATTCGTATGCTACAACATTTACATCAGTCAGCCCTTGCAGTCCTATTACGCCTTTACAATCTTATTTGGTCACAAGGAGTTCTTCCACAGCTGTGGAAATCCGCCATTGTTCTCCCTTTCCGCAAACCAGGCACTACGGGACATGAAACCTCCCACTATCGTCCCATTGCTCTTACCAGTGCAGTTTGCAAAGTAATGGAACGCCTAGTAAATAGACGTTTAGTGTGGTATTTAGAGACACACAACAGTCTCTCCACTCGTCAATATGGCTTTCGTAAGGGACGTTCTACCATAGACCCCTTACTATGCTTGGATACGTATGTCCATAATGCCTTTGCGAATAACCACTCAGTTATTGCCATATTTTTTGACCTTGAGAAGGCATATGACACAACTTGGAGGTATAATATTTTAGCCCAAGCCCACTCCTTAGGCCTTCGAGGCAATCTACCATCCTTCCTTAAGAACTTTTTAACTGACAGGCATTTCCGTGTTCGGGTTAATAATGTGCTCTCCCCGGACTTTATCCAAGCTGAAGGTGTCCCCCAGGGATGTGTTCTGAGCACAACACTTTTTCTCCTTGCTATTAATGATTTGGCCTCTAGTCTTCCATCAAATATTTGGTCATCACTCTATGTTGATGACTTCGCTATTGCCTGTGCAGGCGCTGACTGTCACCTCCTTACAGTTTCTCTCCAACATGCAGTCGACCGTGTTTCCAATTGGGCCACCACACGTGGGTTTAAATTTTCCAGCACTAAAACCCACCAAATCACTTTCACTAGACGCTCTGTCATCTCCGATCATCCTTTGTACCTCTATGGCTCCCGTATCCCTGAACGTGATACAGTCAAGTTTCTGGGCCTCCTCTTTGATCGTAGGTTATCCTGGAAACCTCACATTACCTCTCTGAAGGCAACTTGTCACAGCCGGCTGAACCTTCTTAAAACCCTTGCTCATCTTTCGTGGGGAGCTGATCGTCGAACCCTCCTTCGCCTACATTCCACCCTTATTTTATCGAAACTTGATTATGGTGACCAGATCTATTCAGCGGCATCTCCTGCTACTCTCTCTAGCCTTAACCCCATTCATCACCAAGGATTACGTTTATGCCTTGGTGCTTTCCGCTCTTCCCCTGTCGAGAGCCTCTATGCAGAAGCGAACGTTCCATCCTTATCCGATCGCCGTGATGCCCATTGCCTGCGCTACTATGTACGCTCTCATGATCTCCGCAATCCTTCCATTTATAGAATGGTCACTGATATTAGTAGACATTCTTTATTTGTTCGCCGCCCCTGTTTACTCCGTCCCTTCTCTCTTCGCCTTCATTCGCTCTTGTCTTCTCTTCAACTACCACCTTTCTATGTACATGTAGCATCTCACTTTTCCCTACCCCCCTGGGAAGTTCCAGCTGTTCGAGTCTGTTCTTTCTCCCTCCCTTGCTCGAAAGCCCAACTGTCTACGGTCGCTTCCCGCTCTCTTTTTCTTGACCACTTTCACTCTCATTCTCATGCCATTGCTGTGTACACAGATGGCTCTAAGTCTTCTGACGGCATAGGATTCGCAGCAGTGTTTCCGGACAGCGTCGTACAAGGGCATTTACTATCTTCGGCTAGTATTTTTACTGCTGAATTATATGCCATCCTTACAGCACTTATCTGTATTGCATCTATGCCTGTGTCATCATTTGTGGTTGTCTCAGACTCCCTTAGTGCTTTACAGGCTATACAAAAATTTGATACACCTCACCCCTTAGTCCTCCGTATCCAACTTTGGCTACGCCGCATCTTTACCAAGCATAAAGATATTGTTTTTTGTTGGGTCCCTGGTCATGTTGACGTACAGGGCAATGAACAGGCAGACACTGCTGCGCGGTCAGCAGTACATGACCTACCAGTTTCTTATAGAGGTATTCCATTTACGGACTATTTTGCTGCAATATCTTCCCACCTTCACACCCGTTGGCAACAACGTTGGTCTACTATGCTCGGCAACAAACTTCAGTCTATTAAACCGAGTATAGGTTACTGGCCGTCTTCTTATCACCAGTGTCGAGGTTGGGAGACTACTCTCTCCCGTCTTCGCATTGGCCATACTCGTCTTACTCATGGATATCTCATGGAGAGGCGTCTTGCTCCTCTCTGTGAGAATTGCCAAGCTCCATTATCAGTCAGCCACATTCTGTTGGACTGCCCACTTTATCAACGAGCACGCAGAATTTACCTCTGTCGTCGTCTTCGCTCCGCTGCTCTCTCTTTACCTTCCCTTCTCGCTGATGGACCCACCTTTCATCCGGACTCTCTCATTGACTTTTTGACAACGACTGACTTACTTCACAAATTCTGATACCTTCAGCCCTTTCTACTTCAATCTCTTGCTACCCTCTACCCCCGTACTATCCCCTGCCCCGCTGTTTTCTGTAACCTGCTGATCATCCCCCCTCCCTTCTGCCATCCAATTCCCTTGCTTCCTTCCCTACCCTGCAGCGCTGTATAGCCCTTGTGGCTTAGCGCTTCTTTTTGATTATAATAATAATAATATGTCAGACAGACCGTTAGGTACTGCAGAGTCAGCTCAGGACGGGATTTTGGAGGCTGTGCTGAAGGATTTTTTGGAAGAGTCGGAGCATGGTGTGGAAAGTGATGTGAGGTCAGGTGATGACAAGGTGATGGATGAACAGAAGCAGGGTAAGGAAGACTTGAGTGAGGTTCGAAAGGAGAGCAATGTGGTGGTGGATGTCCATCAAGATGTGGTTGCAGAAGAAATGTGTGTAGAGGGTAGCTCCCGCAAGAGATCAGCGGGGGCATCAGACATGGACGAAGTCCTCACACCAGCGCAGAGGCCTGGGAAGAAGATGTGGGCAGCTGTGGTAGCAAAGGCAAATCCGGGAGGAGGGGGGGGGGGGAATGGGAAGCTAGGTGGGAAGGGACAGGGAGGGGTTGGAAGGCAGGAACGAGGGATTGATAGAGAAGAACCGAGACCTATGAAAGGAGGACCAAGTAAGCCTCAGCGGCACAGGGGTAAGCCGCCATTCTTGTAAAATTCAGGTGTGTAACTTTCAATGTAAACGGTCTTAAAACCGAGGTCAAGAGGGTATGGTTAGAGTGGGTTTTGAGGAGATTTAGTATTGATGTCTGTTTTTTGCAGGAACATAACCATAGGTTAGGATGTGAGTTGTTGTTGAAAGGTTATAGGTTGTTTACATGTGATGCTTTGAGGTTGAAAGGAGGTGTGGCTGTGGCGGTAAAGGAGACCAGTCCTTTGCGTATCCTGGGTTGGGAGGAGGGGGGGGGTGGGAGGGTTGTCAGGGTGGATGGGTTTTGGGGGGCCAGGAGGGTTAGTTTTGTAGGTGTGTACATGCCAGCAACTAGTAACGCTAGAGTGAAGGTGGATTTTGTACGCGAGGTTCTGGTATATCACTTGAGAGGTTTACCTGCTTTTACGGTGATTGGTGGGGATTGGAATTGTCATTAGGAATGGTGATGTGGTTCCGAGGGGGGCGGGTTGTGTTTTGGGGGTTCTGCGGGATGTTTTGCGAGATGTTGGAGTGGTAGATGTGGTGGGAAGTAGGGGATATGGAGTGGAGCACACTTTTATTCGTAGGGGATATGAGGCACGGTTAGATAGGATTTATGTTAGGCAGGGCATAGGTGTGGAGAGGGTGAGGACTATCGATGTGGGTTTTTCTGATCATCGTGCTGTTATAGCAGATTTGAGGGTAGATGGCATAGTGAGAGTTTATGCAGGATACTGGAAATTAAATGTGAGGCTACTTAGGAACGAGGGTGACCCTACAGGGTTTGAAGATTGGTGGAAATCCTTTTGGGAGACTAGGAATATGGAAATGGATTTGCTGGATTGGTGGGAAATGAGGGCTAAAGTTGAAATCGCGAAATTTTTTAAAGTACGGGGTAAGGAGATGGCGAGGTGGAGCTATGGCCTACAAAATTATCTTGAGGGTCAGTTAAATGACTGTTATGCAGAGGAACGGGTGGGGCGGAGTGAGGACATGGAACGTTTGCGAAATAGGTTGGCGGAAATTCACAATGAAAAATTTGAGGCAATTCGAGTTAGGGCAGGGTTGGAGGATGTTTTAAGGGGGGGATAGGCCATCGGGTTTTGTATTAAGGAGGTTTAAGGAACGGCAGGCGAAGACCACCTTGGCGTATATTGAGGCAGGTACAGGGGGGGGGTGGCTTTGAGGAGGGTCAAGGCCTATCCACCACGGAAAATATTAGTTTGTATGCAGATTTTTGGTTTAGGGAGAAGTGGAGGAGGGTTGGCGGGGGAGTGGGTGAGGGACGGTTTGGGGATGAAGGGTTTAATAGGGTATTAAGTGACCAGGACAGTGACAGAATCGAGGGTAGTATTAATGTAGAGGAGGTGGAGGAGGCAGTTTTTGGGATGTGCCAGGGTAAAACCCCAGGCATAGACGGAATACCAAACGATTTTTATAGGTATCATTGGGGGAGTGTACGGCATTGTCTGGTGGGGGTTTTGAGTTGTATGTTTAGTGGGAGGATGGGGAAATCACAAAGAACGGGTGTCACGGTTTTAGTGCCCAAAAAGAAGGAATGCCGAGTTTTGAATGATTACCGTGCGATTACGTTAATGTGCTCGGATTACAAGATTTTTGCTAAGGTTTTGGGCAACAGAATGAGGAAAGTGTTGGGTTTAGTGTTACATAGGGGACAGTTGGGAATTCCGGGAAGAAGGATGAGGGATGGACATGGTTTGATTAGGGATTTTCTAGAGAGATGTACGGGAGAGGGAATACTAGGTTTAGATTGGGTGAATGCTTATGATTGCGTGGACAGAGATTTCTTAGGGGTTTGCTTAGAGAGGTTGGGGTTTCGGGAGGGGGTAGTGAGGTGGGTGAACACCCTGTATGATGGGGCAGAGGTGAGGGTACAGGTCAATGGGAGGTTGGGTGAAAGTGTACCAATGGAGAGAGGTTTGAGGCAGGGCTGTCCGAATGTCACAGCTGCTCTTTGCGTGTGTGCAGAATCCTTTTTGAGTCTGTTGAGAGGGTGATGAACAATCAGGAGATGGAAGGGGGGTGCAAAGGGGGCATCGTTGGGTATGTGGATGATACTACTGTTTTGCTAAGGGGTAAGGAGGAGTTAAGGAGGGTGGGTAGAGTGATTCAGATGTTTGGTATGAATACCGGAATGAGAGTTAATACGGTGAAATCAAGGTTACTAGAGGTCGGTAATTGGATAGGGGGGGGGGCTTGGGGATGGGGTTAGGATGGACAGTGGTTGACAGAATCAAGGTATGTGGGATATGGTATTTGGCGGAAGAGCAGGCATGCAGAAGGGTAAATTCGGAGTCTGTCACGGGTAAGGTTTTAAGTAGACTAGGAGGTTTAAGTGCGAGGGACTTAGCTTTACATCAGAGGGTAGTGGTGGTAAATTCACTTGTCTATAGCAAGGTATGGGGGGTGGCAGAGGTTTTTCCCTTAGAGGTACGAGATATTGTGGAAATGCAGAGGAGGGTGCTGAAGTTTGTGTGGGGATTTGGGAGGGCATGGTTAAGTAAGGAGGTAGTTGTGATGGATGTTCGGAAAGGGGGTTTAGGTTTGTTGCCTTTAGGACTGAGAGTAATGGCTGTATATATCAAGTGGAGGTATATGAGGGAAGGGGGTGTGAGGGGCGCTAAAGTAGGAAGAGTTATGGAGGAGGCACGTAAATGGTGGAGTGGGAAGGAATTGAGGGTTTGTGAAGATATGTTGAGATTTTTATTGACAGTGCAACAGGTGGATAAAATCAAAGTGAAACGGTTGGTGAGGGTAGTGAAAGGTCAAGGAATTATGCAAGGGGTAGCCGTGTATCCAATGTATGACTGGGGGGTTATTTGGAAAGATTTTAGTAAGCTTTGGATACCGGCTAGAGTAAGAGAATTAGTATATAGGTTTATCATGGGGATTCTGGCTTCCAAGGAGGTGTTACGTAGTATGGGGTTTGTGGAAGAGGCGTTTTGTCAGTTTTGTGGTGATGTTGAAACGGCGTTTCATGTTGTCTTCTTTTGTACCTCCTTGGAGGGGGTGAGATCATGGATGGGTGGGGTTATCAGACTGTTGGGGGGGGGGGGTCGTTTGCCGCTTTAAGGGCTTTACTACTAGATGTAAGGGGAGTGCCTAGGGATGTTGGAAGGGCTATAATGTATATCATAGTGGATTATCTGGACATTTCATGGGGAATGAGGGGATTAAGGGGTGATATGAGGATAAAAGCGTTGGCGGCTAGATTCTATAGGACGAAGTGTAGGAATATGCTGGTTTATGGGGCGTCCTGGGAAAAAAGTTTCCCGGGAGGTTATAGGAACCTCACTGTGGGTTCCCTTAGGCGGGGTCCCTGAGGATGGACAAAGGAGTGGTCTCCTTATGGGGGGATGTAAAGGAGGGGGGTTGTTTTTGGTTTTCTCTGGAACTGATGTAGTGTGTAAGAGGAAGGTAGTGAGAATTAGGAATGGATGGTACGCCATGTTTCACGAGAATGTTTGTCATAGTGAGATATAAGTGTGGTTTCCAGGGTTACATTTCTAAGCCTGATGGTTATGTTCACTGGGTTTAAAATTTCCTTGAAAGCCAGGATACCGAGCCCTTAGGATCTCGTTTTTAAGTAATTAGATTGGCACGTTGGTATCAACACAAAATTTTCTGAGATACGTGTCAGTTCCTTTGGGACTGGCAAATTACAGCAGCCTTATCCTTATTACTTCTCTAGTCTTATGTTTAACTTTTATTGTCAGATGAAGGTTTTATGTGAAAAAATTTAAGTGTATGTATAGGTTTTGGGTCTATACCATGTTTTTATGGGGTTAAACCAACAAAGTCTTGTGGACAAGATTTTCGGTTTATATACATATGTGGGAGGTATAATTATGTATAGGGTTTGGTTATAAACCCTTTAATGTGCCGAGGTTTGTTATAAATACTTGTTTTGGATTCTTTTATTATTGTATTTTACATGCATGTTGTTCTGTTTTCTGTATCAGCATTATTGTATTAGAGGGTTAACATATTAATAATAGTAAAATACTGTTTCTCTATGGTTATTGTGTAAGGAATCATATGTTCCTTCCGGGTTCCTATTGGTTAGGATCTAATGTACCATAACTTAACCAATAATCTGTACCCTGTCATAGCGGGTATGTTAGGGTTTTGTTTTGTTTTGTAGTGGTTATGGTAGTTTTGGTTAATCTTGTGATGTTGTACATTTGTATGATGTTTTTGTTGTAACAGGATATGTCAGGTATTCATTTTATATTGTTAAACTATGTAAAGTTTCTTTTTGGTGTGTTTTCTTTGGGTACAATGGCCTGGCGGCAACTATTAATGACTGATAAACTTTAGTGAGGTTTGTCTTAGCGTGTATTGTTTGCTATAACAAGATGTTATAATATTTGTTCCCGCAAGGAATAACCTGGTACTAGTAGAACAAAAGAATGTTTTGTATTCCTGTACTTTATTATGCATCCTTTGTACTTTTGTAAGGTTTCTAATAAAAATATAAAAAAAAAAATCTAACCATTGGGCTATAGTTGGGAGGATATCTTTTTGGAGTCTAGACTCATAGACTTCCATATACAAATTGCTGAGTTAGGGGCTGAGGGGATTTCTCAAAGGCCATACCTTGTTTTGGGGCATAATATTTATCTTCAAATACAAACTTACAGTTCATAACACACAATTCAATAATTGTATTAGTCGGATAGGGTACAGAGGATTTTTTTTAGCTCCTCTTCATGAAACGTTAGGAAATAAGAGACAAGGACTGGTAAACAATACTGTGACGTTGAAACTCGTTGAAGTCAGGAGAAACAAAATTAAAAGCTTTAGGGTAGCCGATACAAGAGTTATTTCTTGACACTTTGGAACGATATTATCTAAGTTGATGAATTTTGTGTTGCTTTCAAGTACATGTTGATGCAAGGTACAGTGATAACTTTCTTGCCAGTTTACTCTTGTTTAGATCTGCAGTAGATGGCCCCTTGACGCTGATGAAGGGCTCTTTATCCAGGGATTTGGGGCTATGCTCACCCTCCTCAGATCAGACCTGATTACCTCTCATTCTCCAGGCGCTGTATGGACAGTTCGGATTTAGCGCTTCCCCATGAATATACCAATATACAAAATAATTATTACAAACATGAACTGAAGGTAGAATTTATCACTGTTACCATTATAACAGTAATGTTGAGTGTCACAGGTGTTAAATGACCACCGTTTTAGCTTGGGAGGTAGCCACCTGGAGCCCCGGAAACACAACACACCCAGGCTCCCTCTTTCAACAAGACACCTGGAGCCAGTCCCGGAAACACGACACACCCAGGCTCTTTCGTCCAACACAACTCCTTGAGACCTGGGAACACACCCAGGCTCCTTCTCGTCCAACACGACATTTGGAGCCCTGGGAACACAACTAGGTTCGTTCGTTCAACACGGCACCTGGAGTCAGGGAGCACAACACAACATACCCTGGTTTTCTCGTCCAACACGACATTTGGAGCCCTGGGAACACAACTAGGTTCGTTCGTTCAACACGGCACCTGGAGTCAGGGAGCACAACACAACATACCCTGGTTTTCTCGTCCAACACGACACCTGGAACCCGGGAACACAACACCCTGGCTCCCTCATCCAACATGACAAGGTGAACAAAGCTATCAAAATTCCACCATTCCTCCACGCGTGAATATTTAGTTACACCATATTGCATGCTTTTCTAACAGCTATGTTAAAATTTAGGTCAGGCGTCTGCCTACCTCTCCAGTGTTAGTAAAGTATCAAATTAATCTTTTTAAGTTTGCATGCGTGAATGAAAAATAAATTAGATACAGTAAGTTAGTTTCTTTAATTTTACAGGTAAGTGTCATTCGACAACTCAAGGAACCGTCAAGCATCATATACAGTTAAGGTATGTTAGATTAACAGTTTTTTTTTTGAGTTGTGAATATCAGTCTGTGTCTTAACTCAATACTACTATTTTTTCTGGTTATATTTACTATCTATAAAGATAGCATTTTTTTTCCGAGTAATATGTGAGTATGTTATATAATGATCAGACGAGCAGAAACAACACAACTGGGAGTTTTTTTTTTTTAATCCCAGTTCAGCCAAAAAAAAAAAAAAAAAGTTAACGAAGTGTAGATATTAGCAACCAAACAATCACATTGTTCAAAAACTGAAAAAAAAAGAAATATCTTGTTACACTACGAACAGAAGAAATTAATGACCTCAACGGAAACAAAATGCAAATAGCCATCAGCTGCTGTGGCTTCCATGTACATTAAATGACCCATAAATCACTCTTTAGTTCTACGGCTGTATAGCCCTTGTGGCTTAGCGCTTCTTTTTGATTATAATAATTTAGTTCTACGAAGTGGATCATTTGAGTGAAAACAATCAGGATAGACTTCCTCTAACCCAACAGTAACAAAACGTCGAATCTTTTCATCATCGCGACAGAATTTTTTTTCTATTTAGCGGTACGGAATTTGAAAAAGCACTATCTTCCTTATAAACAAAGAAATATAGCTGGCTACTTAGTCTTTGCTTTATTGACCTCTATGTATTGAAATTAATTTTTTCTTTCAATACTTAGGTAAAAATTTTCACACATGAAGTTGACTCGTAAGGATGATCCGAAAATTGTACTTAATTATTACTGAAATAAAAACTTTAATAATTTTATTGTATGGAAATCATTAAAAATATTAAGTATCCAACTATGTATCTTTGCTCAGTTATAAGGGAGAGAGTGAGTGCTCTTTCAAATCGCCATCCAGCTAAATATTGGGTGCATTGATGGCATCCCTTGTGAATTTTATATCAAACATTGGGAGGTAATACGGACTTTTATGGTTCGTTTACTCAATGCGATGAAGGAGGGGGGGGGGTGTTAGGTCTGTCTCAGCGTACGGCGGTGTTGGTCTTAGTTAGGAAATGTGATGTGCCGTTAGCGATTAAGGACTACCGTCCCATATCGTTGATGTGTAGTGACTATAAACTATATGCGAAAATATTGATGAATAGAATTAAGAAAGTGTTTGATAAACTAATCCATAAGAGTCAGTTTGGTGTGCCAGGTAGGTCAATGTATGATGGTCATGGGAATATCAGGGAGTTTGTTGAGGAATGCGGGGTGAGGGGTGGGGGTGGTGTTTTGGCTTTAGACTGGCGAGCCGCTTTTGATAGTGTGGAAAGAGAGGTTCTGTGGAAATTTATGAGATGGCAGGGTTTTGGAAATGAGGTCATCATGTGGGCCCGTTCGTTGTACAATGGAGCGGGTTTTAAAGTACAAATTAATGGCAAGTTAGGTGTTTTTGTACACATGAGCAGGGGCATTCGTCAGGGATGCCCCATGTCTCAAATGTTTTTTGCATGTATGCAGGACCCTTTTTACTGGGCTGTTTGTGGGAGGGCAATAGAGACATCGTTGGGTCCGAGTAGTGGTCGACCAACCCTTGTGGGTTATGTTGATGATACTACTGTGTTATTACGTTCACGGGAGCAATTGGGTTTTGTTGGGAGACTTGACATATTTGGCAAGGCTACGGGGATGTGTGTTAATAGAGAAAAATCGAAAATTATGGAGTTGGGGGAGTGGGTGGGGGATGGGGTGGATGCAGAGGGGTGGACTGTGGTTGATCGTATCACTATATGTGGTATTCATTATATGCGGGAGGTCGATCAGATGAGGGCGTGCAATTCGGGGAGGGTTGTACATAGTGTCTTGGGGCGCTTAAATAGTTTACGGCCGCGACATTTAACCCTGCATCAGAGGGCGGTGGTCATTAATGTCCTGCTTTATAGCAAAGTATGGCACGTTGCTGCACTGTATCCTCTGTTGCAGGGGGACGTCAAACGTCTTTTGCATAGAATTTATCGATTTTTGTGGGGTTCTGGATGCGATTGGCTCACAAGAGCGGTGGTGGAGACACCACTGCATCAGGGAGGGTTGGGTCTCATTCCTCTAGAGGCTCGTGTCATGGCATGTTACGTGAAGCGTCGTTTTCTCCGACTGGGTGGGATGCATGGCGGGTTAAGCGAATTGTATCACGACCTGCGCAGGTGGTGGAGAGGGAGGAATTTAATTTGGTGCGACGCGATGCTTCGCGTATTATTGAACATGAGGGACGTGCGCTGTGTAAAATTATGTACCTTAGAAAGGGTAGGTAGGGAGGTAGTCGTGGTGCGAGTTGAAGGAATGTATCCCATGTATGCGTGGGGTGATATATGGAGGCGAGTTCAACACTTGCGTCTGCCTGCTCAAGTACGGGAAGTGGTTTTTAAATTTTTACATGGAATCTTGCCGTCTGGGG
This sequence comes from Cherax quadricarinatus, assembly GCF_038502225.1. Classification (NCBI taxonomy): domain Eukaryota; kingdom Metazoa; phylum Arthropoda; class Malacostraca; order Decapoda; family Parastacidae; genus Cherax; species Cherax quadricarinatus. Next base: position 26,912,834 of record NC_091298.1, read on the forward strand.
TGGTGTTGTATAATAGGCGTTTGGAGGAAGACTGGGGTTGTCCGGTGTGCGGGATGGAGGAATCTGCTTTTCATGTTGTGTATTTCTGTGAGACTTTAGGTATGGTACGAGAGTGGTTCAGTAGGGTTTTGCGTTTGGTAGGGGGGGGAGGTTTGTCGGTACTCCGGGCGTTGAGTTTTGATGTAGGTGGGGTTGACTTGCGTGTACAGCGTGCGGTGTCGTATGTTGTGGCCGATTATATTTTCGTGTCATGGGCTATGAGGCACGTTGATAGTAACAGTAGAATTAGGGTGCTAGCAGGGACGATTTATAGGACAAAATGTCGAAATAGGTTGGTATATGAGGGGAGATGGAAGAGAGACTTCCCGCCTGAATATAAAGCCTTGGAGTTACGAGATTTGAGATAGTTGTGAGTGTTCAGTGGGTAATCTAACGGGCTGGTCTGCTGTGTCTAATTGTGTTTGTCAAGTGCGTGAATGTTTTGTGTTCTCAGAGTTTATGTGCGTCTCCTATGTAACGGTGATGACGAAATATCTTACGTGCTTTGTATATACAACTTTTAGGAATGTTTCTCGTTATTTATGCCTCATTTACAAGTCATTGGTGTACTTTTTGTATATGGTGTGCTTCCTAGCACAGTTGAAACGTTTTTCTTATTTCCGTTCATACTTTATGCCGTGTCCGTGTGCTTTTCAATAATATGTATATATGCAAGCTTTCGTTTTCCTGTAAGCTGTGATGGAGCTTGAACTATATGTGGAGGTAGTATTTTTCAATGTGTGCATCTTGTCAGTGTATAAGTTCACTTATAGCTGCTGGCATTTGTGTTTTATTGAGATGTCAAATATCACAGTGTATTTTCGTTTTGTTATATTAGATATTTTCATTGTAGTAAATGGTGGCTTCATCCTGATCCACCTTTGAACTGTAATGCCTATTCTTAGTCCATGATAACCCCGTGGTAGTCGCCCAAATTAACGTATTGTTGTGCACTTTAAGGCACATGAGTTCTTAGATTAAGTCTTGGATACGTTGTGTGTTGGCAGGCGGAAGCCACGCCTAGTTATATGCCTGATGAAGTATCCCGTATAATACGTGTATGTGTGTAATTCTGTGTGTATAGTGTTTATTTTCCTGTGTTTTGACTTTATTATTTATTTATATAAGAATCTAGTTAGTGCCTGGTATCTCGTTGACATATTTATTTTATGTACCTGAGTTTTCAATAAAATAAACAATTCTTATTGTATAGGGGTAAATTTAGGTAGGTTATTAGTCCGATTATATACTGTGAAGGTTGTGAACCTTTGTCATAAGTCAGTCACAGTATGTTAACTATACAAATCTGAAAGGTTTATATAATTTATATTTTATATAGTTTATATAGTTATAGTTTATATTGTTTATATTATAGTAGTATGTTATATGGAAAATTTGGTGAATGTATATGGGTAATCTCTTTTATGTCCGTTACAATGTGTTGTTAAAACTTGTTAGTGTATGTTGTGTAGGATTGAGGATCCTACTGTACCCATTTTATATCTTTATTTAATATTAAGCTGTAAAGTTTTTTAAATAAAATATAAAAAAAAAAAAAAATATTGGAGCAAGAATTGTGCCGCGGTGACGGCTGGGTTAAGGGAGTCTACCTTGACTGTTCTCAACATTCAAATGACCCACTTCGTAAAACTAATGATTAATTTATAGTGCATTTCATGTACACTGGGACCCCCTTCCCCTCAGTCGATGTTAATTATTAATAGAGATACATAGTTTAGCTTCTCAGTAGAGCTGCCCCATCGAATGTGGCACTAAATTAATTTTCCATAAACTGAGAACAAGCTCGCAGCAATTCTCATGGAATTTGCCTGCCTTCCTCTGTTGTAAAATAATGGACAACGTTCTTAAATCAATGCGATTCTTTTAGTTTGAAAGGTTATTCCTCCGGGATGTTTTTTGCCTAAGTAAATTTCCTAAAACTCCGTTTGTTGTAACATTGTTGAACGACAGGATTAACAGACTGCTAAAGATATCTAGGTTAAGATATGCAACATCAGCTGCGTTACTTTGCTGGAACGCCATATTCCAGTACTCTAACCTTGGTTTATCATTTTAGGCTGAAGCAAAAAATGTTCAAAATACCAAATGAAGATTTTGGTTTAAGTTAATCCGCGTTTCAAGGATCCAAACAATTTGTTTAAACAAAATGAATCATGTTAAAAGGCCACAAGTGCAACTAATGGGACATTTTAGTGCGGCAACGTTTCGCGCTTTATGAGCTTCGTCAATCCGTAACGGTTTGACAAATCTGGAGAGCGAAATGTTGCCTCAATGAAATGTCACATTAGTTGCACTCGTGACCTTTTACTTAACACATTTTCGGTAATTCTACCAGCGTTAATACAGAACGAATCATAAAATTAAAACCTTTCATGGATTTGAGTCAGAAATTCGACTACAAAATTTTCAAAAAAAGTTAATAATATGCCAAGCTCACTGGAAGGAGCTATGCTTCTTAATGCTACTTCCTGGATAACTTTCTTATAATGGTAATGCATTACTGTAGCAGTAAACATGGAACGGTCAAGCGTTATTCAGAAATTACTTGATTTAACAGAGGCAAGTCTAGTGGAACCAGAGGAAATATTTCATATCAAGAGATTAATTTTTTTGCCTGAGGATAGAAATTTGGTGACTGAGACTGAAATTGTGAGGAATGACTTAAAACATCCATGAACACGGGGTAAGTATTTATGTACGTATTTTTGAGACCTTGTACTATTTTCATTAACGTAAGTAAGAGCTAATTCAGTGAAATAACCGCAAGACTTACCAATGCTTGAACAACTTTTTCAAACGGGCATGAAGAGACAACCTTGAAATTGGGCCTTGGCCAAAAAATTTGTGGGACTACACTTTTAGAAATTATTTCCGATATCCTGTTTTTCTTCACTTAAGCTAAATTGACTGCATATGTCAGTAAGGATATTCGATGCATTTGGGTAACTTCAAGCAATCAAGTAATGAATCTACTTGTTTTAAATAGCAGTAACCCTTAACACTGTTTACATTAGGTATTTTTGAGTTTAATAATGCTGCACACTAGGGGTTTGAAGTCCATCATAACAGCATCAAAACAGTATCAAAAGTATATGCTGAGGAAGACACATCGATCAGGGCTAAGAAAAGAAACGAGCTCATAATCGCAGAAGCATTATATATATAGATAAAAAAATAAGTTTCAACTTTTTTTATTCTTTAACAAAAACTTTGCTAAAAAAACAGAAATGAAAGAATGTAGATGATCATTTGTGGTCAGCGTTGTATGACCCTTGTGGGTTTAGCACTTAATTATGATTGTAATAATAATCATTTGTTGATATAAATTGTTCTCGAATGATTTCAGTAATGACTGTCATGACGTAAATTCAATATCTTAACGTTATTAGATTACACTGTAGATTGGTTCTGGTTTAAATTATCAATTTGGATACCAGAACTATTTACTGTTAAAAGAGATACTGAAGCTTCAACTTAGCACTCAATAGCTACCTAAGAATGGGATTGCTCTCCCACATGGGGGATGACCAGCCCGTTACTCAACCTGTTTCAGAAGTAAACTAGCAAGCTGAAATACTTGTATGTGTTTGTTTTTGAGCTAGCATAATATTGTGGATAACTGTGTAACGCATCACTTGTTAGTTAACCTAAAGTATTACTGTTTATCCCGACACTTATTAGTTACCCATAAATATTTCCTTAAAATACGGCTATTTACCTGAGTGGAAGGACTGATTATGTAGGTGGGGTAGCAAGAGAAAAAAAATGTAGGGCTTGAGATATTTCTTTGATTTTTCGTAGTAGATAAGCCATATCTAAAAGAAAAACATACTGCCTTATCAATGATTTAGTTTTCTTTTAAGCAGGGGTTTCATAGGCTGACAGAAACCTCGTTACAGACACTTTTTGTTGTAAGTTTGCCTGATTGTGCTCCTTTCTCAGATGCATATAAGACTGCTTACTATAATTTTGTTCTTGAGAAAAAGATGCATTTTTCTTGTGTGGGTGAAAATATCGCAGTTGAGCGGCAAACAATTCACTGTTTTTCCCTGTACTCGTCTCTGTGTCAGTACACTTTTCATCTGCACACTCCCTTTGCTTATCTAGTCTTAGATCGGGTAAATTTTGTATGAACTGAATATTTTTTTCAATTCATTTCAATTAAAGTTTATTCTCCATAATGGTTACAATGTGGGGTTTACAGGTTTTGAGTATTTTGTGGTTTACATGTTATAAAATACTAATTACAGAGGGGGTCACTAGGACACCTAGCATGGCTAGGCATTTCGAGCAGACTTGGATTAATTCTTAACATTAAATCCTTACAGATTATAGTATTAAGGCTAAGTGACTACATAATTTGTGAGTTTAGCAATGTGAATGCTTTTGTTTTGGCACAATACAAGGTGTCTATATTTGAGTATCATAGGCAAACTTATGACTAGCTAGGATTTATTATTTTAAGATTAAGATTAGTATTTCTGGGTTTATAGTCAGTGGGTGAGTGAGTGTAATTTTGAACCACCAGGTGGTTATCATGTAGTTAGTTGTCGGGGTGGACCAGGGAGATGAGATGTTTTCTAACTGTAGTTTTGAAAGTGATGAATGTGTCTGCAGTTCTAGAGTTTTCAGGTAGGGTCTTCCAGATTTTAGGTCCTTTGAAATACATTGAAGTTTTGTAAAGGTTTAGTCAAACACGGGGAATGTCATAGAGATGTTTGTGTCTGGTGTTATGCCTGTGGATCCTGTCACAACTATCAAGAAAGCGTTTTAGGTCAAGGTTAATACTGGAATTTAAGGTCCTGTAGATATAGATTGTACAGTAGTAAGTGTGGATGTTCTGAAGAGGGAGTAAGTTTAGATCTATGAAGAGTGGGGGGGAGGGGTTTTGCCAGGGATGGGATTTAGTGATCATTCTTACTGCGGCTTTTTGTTGGGTTATTGGCTTTAGGTGTGTTGCTGCAATTGAACCCCAAGCAAAGCATAGGTGAGGTATGGATATGTAAGTGAATGGTATAGTGTGAGAAGGGCAGTTTGCGGCACGTAGTATCGTATCTTGGAGAGGATCCCCACCGTTTTGGATACTTTTTTTGTTATGTGTTGGATATGGGTGCTGAAATTTAGGTTGTTGTCGTGGTATAGGCCAAGGAATTTGCCCTCATTATGTCTGGCAATTAGAGTGTTGTCGATCTTAATGTTAAGTTGCGCAACACCTGCTCTGCTACCAAACATAATATAGTAGGTTTTGCCAGTGTTAAGTGTAGGTTTACTGGCTGTCATCCAGGTCGATATTTTGAGCAGCTCCTCGTTAACAATGATGTTGAGGGTGGCAAGATTAGGGTGGGAGATGACATAAGTCGTGTCGTCAGCAAAGAGAATGGGTTTCAGGTGTTGGGATATGTTTGGAAGATCATTGATGCAAATGAGGAAGAGCAGGGGTCGAAGGACACTTCCCTGCGGAGCTCCAGTATCAAGTGGCCGTATTGATGAGGCTGTGTCTTTAATGGTGACATACTGATACCTATTAGAAAGGTAGAATTTAAAATATGCAAGCGCATGGCCTCTTATACCATAGTGGTCAAGTTTGTGGAGTAGGATGCCGTGGTCTACTGTGTCAAACGCTTTTCTTAGGTCAATAAAAATTCCTAGCGGATATTCCTTATTTCTGCTCTTGAGGGAGGAATGCTAATGAAAGTTTAGATTATATCTTCTGGGACTCGATCTGACGTCTCCATAGGCGTGAGACATATTACCATTACACCGATAATAAATTTTTGTTGCTAGTTTTGTCTGCAAACTCTTTAAACATGTTTTAACGCTGCCTGTCTATTGAAAATCTAATGAAATATACATTCATGAAAATTGTGGGCGTGACCTTAAATGTGTTGCAATTGTATGTATTTAAACAAATCATGGCCCAGCTTTTAGAATATGGATTATTTTGAGGTCTTATAGACCTAATTTCGTAATTAAACAACAAATAGGAGATAAAGCTTTAAACGACATTTCGGTCTGTCTTTAATTATCATTAGTAATATTAGAGACAGGTACGATCTTATGGCTATTCTTTGTAGATCTCGTTGTTAACAACGAGATCTACAAAGAATCTATATCTAATAATTATAAACATTAGGGAAAGAGTTTTTTTATATGAAGTTTTCAAAGCTGTCTAACACGGTGGTCAAATTTTTCTTCCTATGACCATCATGGCCCTATTCCGGTGCTTTAAAAGAGGAGACATGAAATAAAAAAATAAAATATCCGACATGGTAATTTTTGGCTTTTGAATCACTAGTCAGGTCATACTGTATTAATTAAAAGAGATTTGTTTATTAAATATACAACAAATAAAACTGATAAATTAATCTGAAATTCATCAACTCAGCGTGACAATGTTTTGACAAATTCAGGTTCACACAATGAAAATCTACACGTATTTCGTCTGCACTGTTGGCCTTGTTTTTCTCTCTGGTTTTTAACCCTGTCAGCTTGGAAATTCAACTTTAAACATGAACATGTTAAGGGAAGCAACATCTCAACACTCATCTTATTAAGAATGAACATTCTTCTGAAACGCTAATTTAAAAGGACAAGGCTGATTACTTGAGCCTGATTCTCCATGTATTGTCACTCGTGGCATAGTTACTCATCTTTTTCTTCAGGTGTCGAGGTCAGCGCTATCATGCATTCAGGCCTCGTTTAGCCAGTGATTTTCCTCCAAAATTTCAAGCGTCTTATGGAAAATTGTGACTATAATTGGCAGATAAAGAGGGAGATAAAACACTTTATCTTAGAACCTTAATTTAGAGGTGCAGTTGTATTGGGAACATGTAATTTGGGCATTTAATCTATTCTGGCTTAGCGTAGTAATTAATTTTTAATCTCTTCCCCCCCCCATCGTAGCTCCAAATTAAGCTCATTTAGAAATGAGAAATGCCTGGTAAATATGACAGCTTCATTATTAAATTATTACACAATCAATATACTAAACCAGTTTTATCTAAAAAAAAAAAAAAATGAATATCTATACATCGGTCATCGATCCTTGATAGGATTCTGCCCCGACAAGGTCTTAGAACTTGTGTGGTACAATAAATGAGAATGGTCGGCTTCCACTTACGAGTACAACACTTCAAACAACCTAGTGTTCGGTAAGCTTCCTTTAATGACATCACTTTCATCACTTTCAAAACTACACTGAAATTACTAGGAATAAAACATTGATATCAAGTACAGTAATATCGTTACATACGATATTTAATTCACAACCCAACTCTTTCTTCATATCATATTTGATACACCATCATTTGTGATTCCTTTATAATTATCGATGTCTAATATTTATTTTATGCAACATTTTGTATATCTTTAACCTTGGTATTTTTAGTGGCAAGATCAGGCAACGTTTTTACAAAACATCTCCTTCAGTTCGTCTATCTCATAGACCGACAAAATTGCACAATTAGAAATTTCAGCTCTTATAAAATTATATCGCAAATTTTTCAGCAGACGTGATAGGTGATAGCCGTTTGAATTCTAAATCGTCTGTGCAATAGCAGATGTCCTCTGAAACACCGATATGACTGAGAGGGACAAATTAATTTTCACCAAATTAATATCACAAATTGTTCTGGCCATATCCAAAGTGGCAGGGAGAAAAAGTTTCTCCGCAACTGAATAAGACATTTTATATTTTGCAGTGAGATATGCAGCTAAACATGACTCCGGATGAGCTTTATCATCGAGTGACTGATTTAATAAGAACTAGTGCTGATAACTTCATTTCTCTTTCTCTCGATGTTAGTCGCTTATCAATGAATTCTGTATGTTATGTTTCGAAGTGACTTCGTTTTTTAAGGATTCAAACTTTCTCGAGCCTGCATTTCATTAGAAATTGAGAGGGTTGTTTCTTTTTTCACAGTGAATAGAGTATACTTCAAAAAATCCATCTTAATATTAAACTATCTAATCAACTGTTGTGGGTTGCATCCTGGGAGGGGGTAGCCGGGCTTGGAATTCAGCTTAGACTGTAAAATTGATTTGTGTGAATATTTTTTGTTTTTTTTTGGCATTGACTTCTCAGGCTGGGATGAGACGCCTCACCCTCGTTAAAATATTTTCTGTTGGGAGCCTGCCTGAATGTTTTTCTCTCGAATATGCAGAAGAAATTAGTTATTTTCTGATAGCCAAAGAATCTACTTTCTTGGGTGGGGTAAAAACGATGGAACTGAAACATTGTCAATATACTATACCTAATTGTACGCGTGTCTTTGTAATCTCGTTAACTAAAAAATACACACGTTTACTGTTGATCAACATACGCTGATGGCACAAGGTATAAGTTATATACTGTAAAATTATTATATTAAATATTATGCTTAATAAGGAACTAATACTTAATATCCACGTAAAAAAAATGACTAAAATCTAAATATTTTGGTATTGCAAATTAATGTACACGCACATAAGAGTCGAGAAATGTGCTGCTGTTGGAGTAGACTACTATTGTACAGAGAAGGCTTTTATTATGAGAACGTTTTTCTCTGTATGCAGCACTTTATAAATATATAGAAAGAAAAGCTGTCACCAAAATAAGCTTGTTTTGCATATATATGTTCTTATCCAAGTCGACATCTCGCCCGTGTCCTGGCCTTTAATTGCAACGTGTCACCCAGTGAATGCTGAAGATCAACTTATAAGTCTTCCTAGTGCAGTAATTAATAGAAATCTGAGTGAGCTTCTAGCTAGTTTCAGTAGGATTAGATAGAATTATTTGCGTGTGTCTTCTCTTACTATTATTATTATTATTATTATTTATTTATTTATTTTTATTAAGAGAGTTAAGGGAAAAACAAAGTAAGATTGCAGAGGAATAAATAAGATAAGAGATGTGTAGACAAAGATTTTTTTACTCTGAATTATGTACAATACTTAAAAATGATCCATACCACGGGCGGGAATAGAACCCGCGATCAGTGTCACAAAACTCCAGACACGTTTGCAATCGTGTTATTACGATTTCGTGAGTCTTAAAAATGATCTTGTCCCAACTGTGGATTTAGAAATGGCATGTTTGACAAGGTGGGTGGGGGACGAATATGGCAGATGGTGCAAATGTATGAAACAGGTGGTGGATATCTGAAAGCAGTAGAGATTTTTTGAGGAATGTGAGGCTCAGGTTAGGGTGTGCTTGTGAGAAGGAAGGGACAATTTTCATTAAATGATGCATGGTGATATCACATAGGGATGTATGTTGTCACCATGGTTGTTTAGCATATTTATAAATGGGGATGTACAAGAAATGATTGCTAGGGTGCTGGGTAGAGGTGGGGATTATAAGAAAGCAGATTTGATACAAAGTGGGAATTGTTATGGGTACTAACTTCCGAAGACACCTCTTTTGGGAGATTCTGAAGAGTAGTTGCATTGGTTGATTTATAAATTTGGGTGGCATGTAAAAGTAAGAAATGTAAAACTAACATAAAGAGCAAAGTGATAACAGTAACAATCTGACAAATGAAAGATTGGATATCAGACTTGTCGGCAGATGGGTGTGTGAGGAAGACGAGGTGAGCCTTAGAATAGACGAGGAGTAAAAGATTACTTGCTTGTAGAGAATTTTGTGGGCACACAAAACTTTGCCCATGGAGGCAAAAAGAGGAATGTGCGAGAGTTATGGTTGTTATTGGTTGTGAAACATGGGTTTTAAACATTGCGGCAAGAATACTGCTGGAAGCAGTAGAAATTTCGAGTTTGAGGGTGATGTGTAGAGTGAATATTATGCAGAGTATTCACAGCATGGAGATTAGTAGATGGTGAGGGTTTAAAAAAATACAATTCAGAGGACTGAGGAGGAATTGTGTTGGCTTGAACATTTAGAAAGAATGGAGCAGAATAAAATGATTAAGAGGGTATATAAATCTTGGGCGGAAGGTTGTCAGGAAGGGCTGCAGAGGAAGGAGTAAATGGAGTTTTCAGTGACAGGGGCTTGAATATCCAACAGGCTTCTGTAAGTGTGATAGATCAGCGCGCAGACAAAGGGTTTTTGATCACGTGTTTGTAGAGTGCGAAGAAGGTAACATTTATGAAGGGCTTCAGGAAAAGAGGTTAATCGAACTAGAATCCTGGAGTTGAAAAGTACAGTGACTGAACTCTTAATGGGAGGTGTGAGGATGTTGCGGCTCAGAGGGTCATCTAAACTATAATGTCAGCACATCTGTTGCAAAACAGCAATTAATAGGGGTTACTGTATTGTACCTTTTTTGGCGTCTTCCTATCCCGGAGGAAGACCACCGTGTGTTGAAAAGATTTTTCTTTCAAGCAAGCAGTTTAATAATAATTTTCCAAATATGTGATCTTAAGGGTTGAAATGCTAGTCGAGTTAGAGTTGTGTTGTAAATCGCATCTTTGGGAAGGACGTCAAGGAGACACTCGTGCCACAATGCTTGTCTTGCGGTTGTCAACAGACAATTAAGGGAAGTTCCTGATGCCGGTAAGCGGCTCTTGATCCGGGAACTGGACATTTCCTCACCTGGGATCGGTTCTGAAAGCCTTCGGTTCCCTCAGCTGCTGCACGGCCACAATTAATTTAGAATAATTTCCTTGGTTATCCTATTCAATCTTAAACTACTTGTAAATTATAATCACAAACATAATTTTCTTATAAATTATAATACGTGTAATCTGATTATGGTTACTATAATTCACTAACAATATATTGAATTCCACTATACTTTGAACTGGTAGCATTTAACATATGACCCCCTGCCTGGGGGGGGGGTCAACGCCCCAGCGGCCCAGTCCTTATCCAAGCCTCGCGGTGGATCAAGACCTGATCACAAAGTAGACTAGGCTGTTTGAAAATAAGAAAAAGTTTTGGAGTGAGATTAACAAGTTAAGAAAACCTAGAGAACTTTTGTCACTGCTGGCCACACGCAATGTTTACAGTGAAACCAGAGGATTTGGAAAAGGCGTATGACCCAGATGTTGCAAGTGTATGGTGTAGGAGGTAGGTTACTGAAAGCAGTTTTTTACATGAGGCTCAAGGAGTAAGCAACAGCCCATGACACTGTGCTCTTGGGTGATTCTGCTGATCGGGTAAAAGAAGAAAATTAAAGGTGAATACAGTAAGGTTATGAGGATAAAAAGATTAGGTGATGAAAGATTGAATATCTGTGTGGACTTTAGGTACCTGTCCAGCAGCCATGTTTGATAGGAGTGAATGGAGACAAATCTCTGGGAAGTACAGTGCTGTTAATGAAGTCTACTTCAGGAGGAAAATAGGAGGCTGAAGCTTCGCATAGATTAGTTTGGGAGCGAGTGTGAGAAGGATTTAGCTGGTAAGTAAGGAATGGTCACCAGCAGTGATAGTGGCAGCCGCTTTAATTGGCAAGTGGTTCACAGTTCAGGAAGAAGGAAGATGAGAGAGAAGATGTGAAGGTAGGATATCGATTCTCTGTTCTCCAAGACGAGTGTACGTCAGTGGTTAGTGATGTTGAAGGTACCATTGATTCCTCTGCTAATCAAGGTAAGAATATTTTAATAGGCGATTCTAACTTAAGATATATGGACCATGCATTTTGTAACAGACAGAAAGGTCAGAAAGAGTGTGCCTTCCAGGAGCTGGTGTTGGTGACATAGCAGGTTGGATAATATTATGGCAGGTAATGGGAACAAGCCCATTATCTGTCTCAGTGCTGGGGGTAATGACATTGAGAAAGGCAGGAGAGAGGAGCTGCTGGATAAGTACAAGTTAGCCATAGAAGTAGTTAGGTCTAAGGGAGGGATTACAGTCATATATAGCATCTTGCCTAGAAAGGGAGTGGGCAATGAATGGATGTCTAGGGAAATTGGTATAAATTGCTGGCTAGAAATGTGATGCAAGGAACTTGCAATCCCATTCATTGATAACTGGGACCTATTCTTTGGTAAACGTGATATGTATGCAAAGGATGGGGCTCATCTCTCTGGGGATGGGGTGGTTGCATTAGCCAATTCAATTGAGTGGGTAATTGATGACTCGTCTAGGAATTTAAACTGATAGATTATAGAGGTATGGGTGTTTGTGGGAAACAATCAGGCTGCAGCATTAGGGTTAAAAACAGCAGTTATTACCGGGATACCTCAGGGATATGTTTAAAAGACAACATTCAAAATAAAGTTGCTAGTAATGGCAAATCAACTGATCAACAAAGAGAGATAGTAGAGGGCAACGAGTGACTAGCTCCCTTAAGGTTTACTATACAAATAGCAGGAGTCTAGGAAATAAGATAGACGAGCTAAGATTACTTGCAAGTGTAGGTAATATAGATATTATTGGTATAACAGAGACCTGGTTCAACCTGAAAGATAGAGAAATGCCTTCTGAATGCAACATATAGGGTCATAAACTATTCCACACTGATAGGGTCAACAGGAAGAGTGGTGGTGTGGCGATGTATATCAGAGAAAATTTAAATTGTTGTCTTAGACATGATATAAGATTAGAAACATCGAACACAGAATCTCTTTGGTTACAGTTTCTCGAGGGACGTGACAAATTAATTCTGGGTGTGATTTATAGGCCCCCAAACCTTGATAGGGAGGACAGTAAGCTGTTATGGGACGAAATTCATAAGGCATCTAGATACGAAAATGTTGTGATAATGGGAGATTTTAACTTTAGACAAATTTATTGGAACACTATGACAGGAAATCTAGAGTCTGGTGACTTTCTTGATACGGTTCAGGATTGCTTTATAGAACAAGTTGTGACAGAACCAACTAGAGGAAACAATCTGCTTGACTTGGTTCTTGCCAACAAAGATTCACTAATTAATAATCTTGAGGTTAATGATGATCTTGGGGAGAGTGATCAAACATCACTTAGTTTCAATATATCATGTAATTACCCAGATAACTTCAATCAAATCTCTGTCCCAAATTTTCACTTGGCCGACTTCATGGGACTGAAAAATTACCTGGGTGGGCTAAACTGGGATGTCCTGACTATGGGTCAGGTAGGTGATCTTGGTTGCCAATATGACGTTTTCAGAGCATAGTTCTAGCTGCCGAGACAACTTTTGTTCCGAGTTGGGAAATTAGATCTAACAAAAATGATCCCAAATGGATGAACAATAGATTAAAACATCTCATTGGTCAAAAGAGAGGCATATTTAGGCGTATCAAAAGAGGGGATGGACAGTTAAGAAACCAATATATTCAGTTGAGGAGAGAAATAAAGAAAGGAATAAGAAAAGCAAAAAGGGATTATGAGGCTAAGGTCGCAAGGGATTCAAAGACTATCCCAAAAGGATTCTTTCAGGTATACAGAAGTAAGATTAGGGACAAGATTGGCCCACTTAAGAGTAACTCTGGTCAGATCACTGACAATGATAAGGATATGTGTGAAATTCTCAATACCTACTTCCTCTCGTTTTCACCCAGGAAAATACTAGCGATATTCCTGAAATAATAGATTATGTAGAACAGGATGATGATAAACTATGTACGGTTGCGGTAACTAGTGACATGGTCCTCAGACAAATAGAGAAACTAAAACCTAGCAAATCCCCCAGGCCCTGATAAACTGTTGCAAAATTAAAAAAAAATTTACATTAACATCAGTGAAAAAAAAATATATCTTTAAACGTATAAGAGAAAATTTCAGAAAAGACTTAATTTTAAATGAGTTCTTGCTAATTGACCAGTTTTACATATTCGGCACGACATTATATATATATATATATATATATATATATATATATATATATATATATATATATATATATATATAATATATAATATATATATATATATATATATATATATATATATATATATATATATATATATATGTCGTACCGAATAGGCAGAACTTGCGATCTTGGTTTAAATAGCAACGCTCATCTTGCCATATAGGACAAGCGAAAATTTGTGTATGCAATAATTTCGCCAAAATCATTCTGAACCTAACGAAAAAAAAATTTTTCACTGTTTGTTTAGTATTAAATTACTGTAAACAAATCTAAAATATATTTAGTTGCGTTAGGCTAAAAAAATTGCTCTTGTTATAATAAGGTTAGGTAAGTTTTCTAAGATTCTTTTGATGCATAATTAAAAATTTTTACATTAACATTAATGAAAAAAATGTATCTTTAAACATATAAGAGAAAATTTTAGAAAGGACTTAATTTTAAATGAATTCTTGCTAATTGACCAGTTTTACATATTCGGCACTATATATATATATATATATATATATATATATATATATATATATATATATATATATATATATATATATATATATATATATATATATATATATTGAATATTGAGTTTTCCCTGAAGCAAGTTTATTCTTTTCTGTGAGGATGAGGGTCCCTATAATAGTTCTAGAGGTGGTACCTCCCTATATATATATATATATATATATATATATATATACATATATATATATATATATATATATATATATATATATATATATATATATATATATATATATTTATATATTTATATTTTTATATATGCACAGTAACCAGGTGATATCATAATGTGTGTATATATAGTAGCATTAGTGGAGAGTGTAATTATTTTTTACTGATTTTTTGATAATCACTGATCATATTTTATGCACAGCCAGTAATGCTGTAGTGATTTATTTTGATAAGTTGAGTGTATCACCTGCTTGAAAACCATTTTGGTGAATTTTAGTAGAATTATTACTTAATGGACACTGCGGGAGGGTATTCTGATTGTAACTTTTAGATAAAGGTGTATATATGTTTTACATCTACTCTCACCCCCTCCTTCCCCACTCCCTTCACCCTCACTCCCTCTGCTCCAACTCCCTTCACCCCCTTCTTCAAGGGGGGCTCCTTGTGGTGAAGAGGCTCTTGGTCTGAGGAATTAGACCTGTCGGTCTCCTTCCTCAGACCGAACCTCATTACCCCCAATCCCCCCTTCCCAATCCCATCCTCCCTACCCTCCCTTTTCCCTTTTCTCGTCCTCCTCCCCGTCCCTCCCTCATTTCCTTCCTCTTTTTGGCCTGTAGGATTCTTCCCTCAGGCATGCTGGTTCCTAGGTAGGGGGGAAGGGTACCGGGGTCCATCCCATTCTGTTGAGGTTCATGGAGGTGGCGTAGTTTACCATGGAATCTGGATCGCCTAGGGATGTCCCGATCCCTCTCCGGTATCCCGGGGGGTGGCTTTGAGTGTCAGGCGACGGGTATATCTCTGGAAGCCGCCTTTCGGATTCCGGGGGTGGTGGCCGAAGGAGGTATGCTTTGTGGCGGATATCCGGCCGCCCTCTCTTTTGTCCACCGAGGTAGCTCAGCATATGTGAGGTTGCTATCCCAGATTGCTGGTTTACTGGCATGAAGGGTAGGGTATGGCACAGCTTCCATGCTGCATATGCCCTATTTGCGGTTCTAAGGTCCTTGGGCACAGAGGGAGATTTCTGGCCCTTTCATTCCTCCTAGGAACTATTCCTCCTCGCTCCCCCCTTTTTTTCATTCTTTTTTTTATTTTTTTATTTTTTTTCTTAAAAACAAAGACAAGAAGTAACCTAACCATGGAGATCCCAATCCATGAACCTCCTACCCCTGGTCCCCTTCTTGATGCCGCACCCCATTCAGACCCTGCCTCGTTTTTTGACCACTCTTCGGACACTCCTGATGCCCCTGTACCTCTCACTGGTGCTGTTTCCTCACCCTCTTCAGGTACCGGGGCTTCGACTGACTCCTTCGATTTGTCTGACCTCCGCTCTCCTTTGATTATGCTTCTGGCCTCTCCCTCTACGGTGCGGCAATTTTCGAAACACCAGCCCGTTTCACGTCGGACCAACTCAAGTTCCACTTTTAAACGCCTACAACAATTGCCTGGTGATGATACTTCACCACCTTCTCGTTCTTCTCAGAAAAAATCAACCCATCATGCAATCCCTTTCCACGCTCAGTTTCAGAATGCACAATGGACTAAATTCTTTACTTTACGACCGACTATGTGTATTGCCTATCTTTCTGACCAAAGTATTGGCAAGGCGCTCCTCCACCATGTTGGTAGAGATACTTTCATGCTCTCAAGAGCGGTATGCCCATCATCACTGTTCAGAATGCTACCCAACCTCATGATCTTTCTCTTGTTTCACATATCGATACTATTCTTATCACTATCAAAAAACATCATTCCCTCAATTCTTGTAGTGGTACTGTCATTCTGCCCCATACCATAGTCCAACAGAATTTTCAGGCATGTGGCAATGACATTCTTGAACAGCTGGAACTCCAACATCTCCCAATCCTCAAGGTAGACACTTATGTCCTTCCTGCCCGCGGGCGGAGACGATACCCTTGCAATGTTTCTCGAGTAACTTTCGACAGCCGTGAACTCCTGTCCTCTGTTTGTCGCAGGACATTGGTTACAAGTTCGAAAGGTGATAACTACACCATAACAGTGTAGAAATTGCTGGCGATTTGGTCACCCAGCGAAATATTGCAGATCTATAGCCAAATGCCCAGTCTGTGGTGCTGACGACCATGCTAATAGGTCTTGCAGTCGACCTCCCTCTTGCCTTAATTGCCATGAGGCTCACCCTTTGTACTCTCGCCGTTGCCAGGTCTGCTTAAATGAGTGTGAAATCCATTGCCTCAAAGAAGCAGAAGGTCTCCCTTATGCTATGGCAGTTTCTCATCTCTGCCTCCAAGGGAGACTACCCCATGTTTCTTATTCTCGTGTTTCAGAACGCCCCCCCCCATTTCTTGGGTCCCATCTTCTGCAGCCTCCTCTGTTGTTACCCCTCCCATAGTCACTCCTGTATCTAATTCTTTTGCTGTCCTGGGCTCAGACGTCCCTACTTCAATACCTGTCTGTTCTGACAAGCCCTGGTATTGACAAGATCTCGTACGACACCTTCTACCAATCGCCCCTCTACTTCTCAGAAGTCCAAAAAATTCCATTTGCTCAAATCTTCTTTGCCCCCTCCTTCCGTTCCTCTGCCCCCTCATTTTACCTTTCCAGTCTCAGTACCTGGTTCTTCCCCTCTCACTGGCTCTATTACAAGTGTGGAGATTCACCCCTCTCCTCGTTTTGTGCCTCCCTCCCCTGACCCCTCCCAAGTCTCTTCCTCTTCTGCTGTCTCCCAGGTTTTTGCCTCTTCTGTCCTCTCCCACACTTCTCTAGTTCCCAACAGGCTTTCGTTCCCCCCTACTTTAGTACAGTCCATTACTGTCCCAATCATTACTCACCCTCCTTCTGTCTCCAGTATTGTCTTCCATTCAACGTCTTTGAATTCAGAAACACTTGACGGTATTTCAGAATATATTGCAGAGACTAAACCTTCAATGGACACTGATCCACCTCCTGTTCCTTCTCTTCCCTCTCCTCCATCTCCACAACTCCATTCTCTGCAATGCTCCGTTCTTTTGCTGCTTGAACATCTTCCGATGCCACCGCACGTAGACTTTTCTTACCCCTCTAGTCCGCAGGTGCCCTTACCTACGGATTCCTGGTATTTTCCTCATTGCCAATCATGGCCTATTTACAGTGGCATATCCGCGGCCTCGGGTAATCGGGGTGAGCTTCAAATGTTGCTTTCCAGGTTTTCCCCTGTTGGTGTTTGCTTACAAGAATCAAAATTACACTCGGCTGTTTTCCAACCTATCTCAGGCTATAATTTATTGTATTCTTCGGATCCTTTCTCAGATGGGACCTTTAATGAAAGTGCCCTTCTTCTACGAAATGATATTCCATACTGTCAACTATTTGTCCATACCTCGCTGGATTACACTGCAGCCCGTATCCACTTGAATAAGTGGTTTACAATATGTTCTTTATATCTCCTTCTCGAGCATTTTCTATCCCAGATTTTGCCTTTTTGTTTCATCCTTACCACCACCTCTTCTGTTACTTGGCGATTTTAATGCCCACCATTTTCTCTGGGGGGGTCTCAGTGTGACTCGCTTGGTGGCATTCATTTGGAGGATTTTCTCGCCTCTAACCTAATCCTCCATGTTTTAAATATGGGTACTCCCACCCATTTTGATCCTCGTACTCATACTCTCTCTTGCATCGATCTATCGGTCTGCTCTTCCTCCACTGCGCTAGACTTCGCCTGGTCTGTTCTACCGGACTTACATAACAGCGATCATTTTCCAATCATTCTTACTTCTCCTTCATATTCACCATCTTTCCGTAGCCCTCGCTGGCAATTTGATCGGGCAAATTGGGACCTTTACTCGCAGCTCACTGCTTTTAGTGAGGTTCCTTCTTCATCCTCCATTGATGAGCTCCTACACCTCTTCTCGACATTAGTTTTAACCACAGCTTCTCATTCTATACCCCAAACCTCAGGCAGGCATTCTCAGTAGTGCATGCCTTGGTGATCTGCTTGTGCTCGTGCAGTACATTTGAAATGCGCTGCATGGGGCAGGTACTGGCACAATAGAACCGATGAGAGACTTCTTGATTTTAAGCAGAAGCGTGCGGTTGCTCGCCGTGTCATCCGTGACGCTAAACGCACTTGCTGGCGAGATTGTTTCCACTATCACCTCTGCTTCCTCTGAGTGCAGTCTGGAAAAAAGTGAGGAAATTGAGTGGTAAATACTCTCCTGATCTGGCTCCCGTTCTACGGGTCGCTGGTGTTGATATAGCAAACCCTCTTGGCGTTGCCATTGAAATTGGCACTCATTTGGTCTGTATTTCCCGGGGGTTCCATCTATGCCCCTCGTTTCTTTCCTCAAAGTCTGCCAGAGAGTTAGTACCCTTGGACAGTATAATGTGCATTTTACACATCGGGAACTGGAGGCAACACTCTCAGCTTGCCGATCATCGGCAGCTGGGCCGGACGACATTCATATTCGGATGTTACATTTACATCAGTCAGCCCTTAGTCCTCTTACACCTCTTCAATTTTATTTGGTCACAAGGAGTTCTTCCCCAGCTGTGGAAATCTGCCATTGTTCTCCCTTTCCGCAAGCCGGGTACTACGGGACATGATGCCTTCCACTATCATCCCATTGCTCTCACTAGTGCAGTTTGCAAAGTGATGGAACGTCTGGTAAATGTGGTATTTAGAGACACACAACAGTCTCTCCACTAGTCAATATGGCTTTCGTAAGGGCCGATCTACCATAGACCCCTTACTACGCTTGGATACGTATGTTCGTAATGCCTTTGCGAATAACCACTCAGTTATTGCCATATTTTTTTGACGTTGAGAAGGCGTATGACACAACTTGGAGGAATAATATTTTGGCCCAAGCCCACTCCTTACGCCTCTGAGGCAATCTACCATCCTTCCTTAAGAACTATTTAACTGACAGACATTTCCGTGTTCGAGTTAATAATGTGCTCTCCCTGGACCTTGTCCAAGCTGAAGGTGTCCCCCAAGGATGTGTTCTGAGCACAACACTTTTTCTCCTTGCTGTAAATGGTTTGACCTCTGTTCTTCCATCCAATATTTGGTCATCACTCTATGTTGATGACTTTGCTATTGCTTGTGCAGGCGCTGACTGTCACCTCATTACAGTTTCTCTCCAGCATGCGGTCAACCATGTTTCCAATTGGGCCACCACGCATGGGTTTAAATTTTCAGTACCAAAACTCGCCAAATTACTTTCACTAGATGCTCTGTCATCTCCGATCATCCTTTGTACCTCTATGGCTCCATTATCCCTGAACGTGATAGTCAGGTTTCTAGGCCTTTTCTTTGACCGTAGGTTATCCTGGAAACCTCACATTACCTCTCTGAAGGCAACTTGTCACAGCCGGCTGAACCTTCTTAAAACCCTTGCTCATCTTTCATGGGGAGCTGATTGTCGAACTCTCCTTCGCCTACATTCAGCCCTCATTTTATCGAAACTTGATTATGGTGACCAGATTTATTCAGCGGCCTTTCCTGCTACTCTCTCTAGCCTTAACCCCATCCATTACCAAGGATTACGTTTATGCCTTAGTGCTTTTCGCTCTTCCCCTGTTGAGAGCCTCTATGCAGAAGCGAATGTTATATCCTTTTCTGATCGCCGTGATGCCCATTGCCTTCGCTACTATGTACACTCTCACGATCTCCGCAATCATTTCATTTATAGAATAGTCACCGATATTAGTAGACATTATTTGTTCACTGCCCCTGTTTGCTCCGTCCCTTCTCTCTTCGTCTACATTCGCTCTTGTCTTTCCTTCAGTTACCACCTTTATATGTTCATGTAGCATCTCGCTTTTCCCTACCCCCCCTGGGAAGTTCCAGGTATTTGGGTCTGTTCTTTCTTGTTCCCTTGCTCGAAAGCCCAACTGCCTATGGTGG
Organism: Cherax quadricarinatus; assembly: GCF_038502225.1. Classification (NCBI taxonomy): domain Eukaryota; kingdom Metazoa; phylum Arthropoda; class Malacostraca; order Decapoda; family Parastacidae; genus Cherax; species Cherax quadricarinatus. Next base: position 26,933,177 of record NC_091298.1, read on the forward strand.
CTTCCCGCTCTCTTTTTCTTGACCACTTCCACTCTTTCTCATGCCATGGCAGTGTACAGAGATGGCTCTAAGTCTTCTGACGGCATCGGATTCGCAGCAGTGTTTCCGGCGGACTATCTTCAGCTAGCATTTTTAGTGCTGAACTGTATGCCATTTTGCAGCACTTATTCGTATTGCATCTATGCCTGTGTCATCATTTGTGGTTGTCTCAGACTCCCTTAGTGCTCTACAGGCTATACGGAAATTTGGCACACCTCACCCCCTAGTTCTCCGTATCCAACTTTGGCTACGCCGTATCTCTACCAAGCATAAAGATATTGTTTTTTGTTGGATCCCTGGTCATGTTGACGTACAGGGCAATGAACAGGCAGACACTGCTGCGCAGTCAGCAGTACATGACCTACCAATTTCATATAGAGGTGTTCCATTTCCAGACTATTTTGCTGTAATAGCTACCCACCTTCACACCTGTTGGCAACAACATTGGTCAACTCTACTCGGCAACAAACTTCATTCTATTAAACCGAGTATAAGTTACCGGCCGTCTTCTTGTCATCAGTGCCGAGGTTGGGAGACTACTCTCTCCCGCATTGGCCACACTGGTCTTACTCGTGGGTATCTCATGAAGAGGTACCCTGTTCCTCTCTGTGAGAAGTGTCAAGTTCCCGTATCGATTAGCCACATTCTGTTAGACTGCCCTCTATCAACGAGCACGCAGAATTTACCTCCAACATGGTCTCCGCTCTACTACTCTGTCTTTACCTTCCCTTCTTGCTGATGGACCCTCCTTTAATCCTGACTCTCTCATTGACTTCTTGACAACGACTGATTTATTCCACAAACTCTGATGATGATACCTTTCGCACTCCCCACAGCCCTTTCTACCTCAATCTCTTAATGCCCTCTACCCTTTCACCATCCACTGCCCCGCTGTTCTCCGTAACCTATTACTCATCCATCTCCCTTTTGCCACCTGATGCCCTCGCTTCTTTCCTGCCCTGCAGCGCTGTATAGCCCTTGTGGCTTAGCGCTTCTTTTTTATTATAATAATAATCCCTTCACCCCCTCACTTCTTCCACCTGTCACTCCCTCCTCCCTCCAGTCCCTCCGACCTCCAGTCCCTCCGACCTCCAGTCCCTCCGACCTCCTGTCCCTCCGACCTCCAGTCCCTCCGACCTCCACTCCCTCCGACCCCCACTCCCTCCGACCCCCACTCCCTCCGACCCCCACTCCCTCCGACCTCCACTCCCACCGACCTCCACTCCCTCCGACCTCCAGTCCCTCCGACCTCCACTCCCTCCGACCTCCATTCCCTCCGATCCCCACTCCCTCCGACCCCCACTCCCTCCGATCCCCACTCCCTCCGATCCCCACTCCCTCCGACCCCCACTCCCTCCGACCCCCACTCCCTCCGACCCCCACTCCCTCCGACCCCCACTCCCTCCAACCCCCTCTAACCCCCATCCCCTCCAACTCCCACTCCCTCCAACACCCGCTCTCTCAATTCCAACATAGCCAAAAGGTTTACAAGTGACTGTCTTCAGACAGATCACTCACCACTGAGAGGAGCAAGAGATGTGAGTAGGGAAGTCAGCACAGCTTTTCTTGTCAGACACTGCAAAGAATTCATCCCACTGTATAAAAGGATGATTAAGGTCACCCACAAACTTAATATATTGTTGAAGTAGAAGGGAGTTCACATTTACTATCAGGAAAAATGACTATTGTTTGCTTGCTGCCATTGAGGTCTGTACATTGCACATGTACTAGGCTTTATGCATATCCTGGAAAAAAAAAACATTTCCATGGGAAGAGGGATGCAACAACAGTGAGATGGAACTGGAGTTTACCTGGAGAGGGTTTCGGGGGTCAACGCCCCCGCGACTCGGTCTGAGACCAGGCCTCATGGTGGATCAGGGTCTGATCAACCAGGCTGTTATTGATGGCCGCACGCAAACTGGCGTACGAACCACAGCCCGGCTGGTCAGGAACTGACTTTAGGTGCCTGTCCAGTGCTTCTTAAAGACAGCCAGGGGTCTATTGGTATTTCCCCTTATGTATGCTGGGAGGCAGTTGAACAGTCTTGGGTCCCGGACTCTTATTGTGTTCTCATTGTACTCTTGGCTCCCCTGCTTTTCATCGGGGGAATGTTGCATCTCCTACCGAGTCTTTTGCTTTCATAGGGAGTGATTTTCGTGTGCAGGTTTGGTACCAATCCCTCCAGGACCTTCCAAGTGTACATTATCATGTACATATATATCTGCATCCCCTGCGTTCCAGGGAATACAGATGAAGGACCTTCAACCATTCCCAGTAATTTATGTGCCTTATCGTACTTAAGTGTGGCGTGAAAGTTCTTTGTGCACCAGGTCAACAATGTCGCCAGCCCTGAAGGGGGTCGTTAGTGTACAGCAGTATTCCAGCCTAGAGAACACAAGCGATTTGAAGGGAATCATCATCATGGGCTTGGCGTCCCTAATTTTGAAGGTTCTCATTATCCATCCTATCATTTTCCTAGCTGATGAGGTAGATACGTTGTGATCTTTGAAGGCGAGGTTCTCTGACATTATCACCCCCAGGTCCTTCACATTACTTTTCTGCTCTATTGTATGGCTAGAATTTGTCGTACATTCCGGTCTTTTTGCATACAAGAGATGTAGCCAACAATTCTAGCATACATTTTCCTGAGTCCTGTCCAAAAATATCTCTACAATGGTCATCATGTCAGGGCGATGAGCGTTAACGAAATTGTGCTTGAGCTCACTAACATTGGTAATGAAGCCCCTAACATTGGCGGATGGGATACTGATAGACTGGCTTCTCATGTTTGTGTTCAGCTTGGCTAAATATGTGGGCCGGGTTCTTGTCCTGAGACAGGTAGGACAATAGAGGAGCCACTGGGACGTAGGTCCGTGATTTTGCATAAGTCACAAAACCACCTGTTGGGCCGAGGTAGGATCAGCTGGGTGGGTGACGTGTGTCTTCACCAGTTCTGAAATCCTGCTGGTTTATTCTGAGCATGAATGTTTAATGAACTGGTGATCTTGTCCGTCAAGTTCCTCTTGTTTCAACAGTGATCTTTTGATATTCCCTTTAGTGGCAGTAATTGCGCTTGATCCCTCTCAGAATTATCAACAGTGTGCCCCCGTTGGTGGCAGTGGGAGCACTGCCTAGGTGCCTCGGAGAGTGGTTTCTTATCTCCTGTATATTTTGTGCTTTGCTGCTGATTCAGCAGCTAATTTCTCTGCTCTGCTGCTGGTGAGCCTGATAATTACGTACTTTGTGGACGTCCCTCTGGCTGTGTTGGCGGGACGTGATACAGTTCTGGGTGCCAACCTCTTTCTCTTCCATATCCTAGTCCAACCCCACCCGATATATCTCTGCTGCTTGTGCTTTGGCCCGGCGCTCGTTTAGGTACGGTGTCGGCCTTAAGTCATGACTTAAGGCGTGAGGTCAATGAAGACCATGAAAGCCTTCATGAAGAAGCCTGCGACCGTAAGCACTTGCATGGAAACAGTACTGGGATTGACGTACTGAACTGAAGATGGTTGTGCTTCCAAGGTGCCCTATCATTCAACGGGCATCTTTATTTGTAAGGGAAGTTATGATTGTGACTATCGAAACCGTAAAAGATCTTGTTACGACATCCATTGTTAGAAACTCTGCATACAGTGACTATAAGACAGTAGTCAATGTGCTATTCTACTGAAGTCCTTTTCCTTTGTGGTCTTATTCCCGCTTTTTAAACCATCCTCAAATGATCCAGCAATGATCCTACATGCAGTGCGATTAGTTATCAAGAACCCAGCATACCTAACCCAAGGCAGGTGACTATGATCAAAAAAGACTAGCCAGTGTAAGCAATGATGAAAGTTTCAATAGGTTTACGCTCAGATAATCGGAAATGCGGTAGTAATGTTAGGAGGATTCTATTTAGAAAAGGCCTTAATATCACTTGGTAACCTACAAGGTTCTGGTTGGACATTAGCCACTGCTGAAGCTGAAACAGGAACTTCAGGAGCTGCCGAAGCCCTCCTAAAAAAATGTAGTCAAAGGTGTTCTCAAATGACATTTGCTTGACCAAGCCTCTCGCAAAGCATATGAAGCATATACACCAAAGGTGTCGATGAAAAAACAGGCTGCCACCATGGTAGCCTTTCCATCCTTCGCCTTTTTAGGCCCTTATGAAGTTCCAGGTAATCCAATTGCCATCCATTCGATCCCTAAGGAAAACCAACTTTAATTTATATCTGGACATCTGACTGTCCCTTGCACCTCTGTTTTTTTCCTCCAGTCACATATAGTATGCTAGCTGGGTTCTGTTCATACCCAGGATCTTAAGAGTTACCAGATCAAACATGAAAGGTCTTCAAGAAAGGGAATATTATCAGGAAACTATCAAAGAACCCATTTTCTGCGATTGCCATAGATCCAAGCAATGAGCACCTTAACAAATTATTGAAGAGTTCCGGAGTGACTGGAATAGCACAAGATCCAGTATCTACTTGTGGGTCATTAAAACGTCAGTTGCTTCAGTTGACCAGAAATAAGATTTTTTCATCATGATGAGAAAAAGACAAAAGGCGTAACTAACTCAGTGATGTTCAAAATCTCGTTTACGTCAGTCGAAGCCAGGAACTTATATATGTATATAATATATATAAAGATACAGATGATCCGGTGAGTTTGGATGTTAACTTTTTTCTAAAAATGATTCAGTCAGGAAATTTGAAAACAAGGACCTAAGCCGTACTACAGCTTTGTGACAGGTATCAGTGAGAGATAAAGAAAACATTTGAAAACTCCGTTACATGGAACTCCTTCGTTTTTTAAATAAAAGAACAGTAAAACGCAAAAGAAAATTTAGTTCTAGGCCTCCTGCTTGCCAAAATGAACATTGCGATATATACACAGAACAAAGAAGACCGCAGACGGAGTACGGCCTAAAAGATCAGAGGCTGCAAAACTCGCTCAAGGAAAAGGGTCTTGGGGTGAGCATCATAACGAGTATATCTGAGGCGCACATCAACCAAATATTTGCTGCAAACTTTGGCAAACCTGAGAATAGCGTTTCGACATCTAATACCTGGAGTATACCTGGAGAGAGTTTCGGGGGTCAACGCCCCCGCGGCCCGGTTTGTGACCAGGCCTAATGGTGGATCAGGGCCTGATCAACCAGGGTGTTACTGTTGACCGCAAGCAACCTGACGTACGAACCACAGCCAGGCTTTTCAGGTACTGACTTTAGGTGCCTGTCCAGCGCCTTCCTGAAGACAACCAAGGATCTATTGGCCTGTTGGTAATCCCTCTTATGTATATGATATATATTTTATCGGTAAGACATTTCAGGTATGTGACCAGTTTTTTAGCAAAATTTAAAAGTTAAGTAAAAATAAAAAGTAAATTACAGTTTCATAACGAAGTAAATACGCACAATTAAAACAGATAAAAATGGTGTTTTTCTAAGGCTTTGAAGTATTGTCATTCATACTAAGTATGATCTATATACAGAAAATATTCAAATATACACTTACAAACTACTTAAGGATTTCAAAACAAAGGCAGAAGTTTGGGCAAATAGCTAACCAAAAATCCTATACTCTCACGATTTGTGGATATGTGGAATATAACATTAAAAATCAAAGGAGTCAGTTATTCACGACATTGTGTATGACAGGCCCATAGTAGAATATGCAGCAACAGTGTGGAACTCATACACGTCAAGAAATTAGAGAAAGTGCAAAAGTTTGTAACAAGACTAGTCTTGGAGCTGAGGAGGGGTTGTCCTACAACGAGAGCTTCAGGGAACTCAACCTGACAACACTGGGAGACAGGAGGGATACTGAGAGGAATTAATAAGGTCAGCAGGTACAGAATGATTCAGAGATGTGACAGCAACAAAGGATCACAACCGAAAGTTGAAAACTCAGACGAGTCACAGGGATGTTAGAAAGTACTTCTTCGGTCAGAGATGTAGGGAAGTGGAACAGTCTGGAAAGTGATATAGTGGAGGCAGGATCCATACATAGCTTTAAGAAGAAGTATGAAGCTCATGGGGCAGCGAAAGAGTGGACCTAGTACCGACAAGTGAAGAGATGGGACCAGGAGCTATGAATCGACCCCTGCAACCACAATTAGGTGAGTACACGTATAGGTGATTTTGACTCCTCTTTCTCCCGTGAGATTCAAGCTTTTCCTCCTTGGCAGAGAATAAAGAAGTGATTTATCATTCATAGTCTGATATCGAGCGACTTGTGAAAGAAGTTAATAGTTATTTTTCAGTGGATTAGTTCCTGTCGTATTATTGCCTTGTAGCTGGTGGACGACACATCTACACGTTGGTTCCCAGAGGTGGAGTTTCAACTCTCAAGATACGTGTTTCAAGAAGTACGTTAAAGTGCAGACAAGAATCCATCAAAGATGGTACTTGATCATTACTAAGAAAATGAATGCTAGAGGATAGAGGAAATACATGGAAAATGGTAAGAGTTTCTAAAAAAACAGCAAACATAGAGTATGTAAAGTAAAAGGACACAAGTGCAACTAATGTGACATTTTATTGTGGCAACGTTTCTCTCTCCAGGAGCTTTGTCAAGCCGTTACAAACAGTACATGGACACAGAGGGTATATATAGGCTCAGAGTGAGGTGCAATACTAGTGGTAGTAGTAGTAGTGATATAAGTTGTAGTAGTAATACAATATGTTAGAACAATTAACTTGCACATGAGTGAAAGGGTATAAAAGCTATTACTTGGGAAACATAAAAATAGACAAATATTTCTATTGGAGGCTGGATAGAGGCAGCCTGTTTCAATGTTCATTCTCTGTAATGTGCTTGTGTAGTATTAACAGGAGAGACTATGTGATGGCAGAGTTTACTGTTTTCAGGAGGATTCTTCCTAAGACTTCAGAGATGGTGAAGCATCATCATCGGGTTTTTCCCAAGAGCATTCCGAATTTGTAGTCACGAGTTTCTTGACGAGGAATGTACATATATTCACCGAACCTTCACTGATTTACATTTTCCTTCCTTTTTCATCAAAGACTGCAAGAAAAGAACTCTTCAGATCATTAATTCTCCACGCACCAACACCACTCCCAACCAAGTTATAATTCTTCCCAATAACCAGGTTGCACTGAACGTTTCTAAAGTACTTACACAAGCTAACACCAGAGTCGCCATCGCTTCCAGCACTTCGATAAAGGATCTAACCAGAACAAATTCCAAGCCTCGAACTAGTCAACGTAGGGGTTTACACTGTACCCTGTGGAGGCTGCGACAAGATTTATGTAGGTGAAACAGCAAGAAACCTTGACGCCCGCCTCAATGAATACATTTACGCATGTAGGAACGATAACTTGAACAACGCCTGTGTACAACACCTAAAATCCACCAGTCATCTCATGAAGTTCAGGGACGCCCAACTAGTGATCAAAGAAACTAATTTCCGCAGACGCAAGTGCATTGAATCTTCACTAATAGCTGTTTCTGATACAATTAAAAAGGCAGCTTCACCATCTCTGAAGTCTGGTAAACTGTGGGAGTCGATAACCATGTAGACAACAAAGTGCTACCCTGCACATCCCTCTGCAAATATCTGTGTAAAACCCTCTAACCTTCAGTACTGTACTATTATAACTGCGTCTAATTATGACTGCTTAAGTTTCTACTGAAATTATAATTGCTTCTTTCATTGTTCAGTTGGACTATAACGAATCTTGTATTGTTGATTCTTACCCTGCTGTACGTCACTGGTCTTATATGCAAGGTAATACAGTGCTGTAAACCATATTCAAGCATTATTTAATACATCTGTATGCCTTTGGCGTTGATAACTTTTGCGTGTTTCAGATAAGTTTAACCATAAAAAATGACGGTGAAAACAAATAACATGATAAATCATTCATGTCTGTATTTTATTTGATTATTATGTATGATTATTATGTATGGGAGTAATGGACAGAATATTGACTTTCCCCCCCCCCCATTGGGGATCGATTATCCATGACCTGAGAAATCTAGGAAAACACCCATGTGAAAAGCTTTAAATGAGAATCTGTATCACGTCATAAGTGAGCCACGCCCACCGTCTGATTCGGATGAGGGTTCCAACTCAAACACAATTCCGAGAGGGAGATGATCCTTAGCTTGCATTTGTCTTCATTATTCAGATTTTCTGTGGCATGCTAAGAGTACGTTACATATTCGGTGAATGTCACACACCCATATATAAGCATGCCCTTCCGACCCACAAACAAGATGCAGTGTATAACAAGCGGGGCCCTCATGTTATGCTAGCACCTCTATTCAACCCAGCCAATCACAAGGAAGCTCGCTGAAGTTGTGAAGCAATGTTGGAGATTCGTGAATCAACGTTGCCAGACTTACCTTAAGTCCGGTCGCCAGAGTTCTCGATGTCTCTCTTGCTTACAAACTTGCTTTGTACATAGTGTATATCCATTGTACATATACTTGCACGCTGTTTTGGTGAAGGAAAGAAAGGTATTTACTCACTGCTGACTTTTGCTTGCTCGTCATTCCTACCTTGGTTGAGCAGGTTTACAGGCAACAAGACTACACCTGTGTTTGTAATATCTCTACTTCTGTATACCTCAGCATAGGAGTATTTTATTCCAAGATAATAATGACAGCATTTTTCTCATTAAAATTCTAAGACAGTTGCATCATTTTGTTTATACTGCATGACTGCTTTACTCCGTATGGGTGTGGGGGCGGATACTACTATGTGCTTGGTGTTTTATTCGTCAGAAAACACCACAAGACAATCTTCCTTTTCTAGGGCCTTTATTTTTTCAAATTAGTAAAATGATTTGACAACCTTTCTAAGGGAGATTATAAGTGGTAAACATTCTAAGGTGAAAAACCTTTAAATCTTCTTTATAAGGATTAACCTTTATAATTTTTATTTTAAAGGCTTGTCCTTAGTTTGGTACCTATCGTAAGTGCTCCTCCAACCACTGCTGTATAGTCCTCTGGGTTTAGCGCTTCCCCCTTGATTATAATAATAATAATCCTCCAACCACCAGGGCTCCTCCCACCACCAGGGCTCCTCCCACCACTTTTAGTTGACTTGGCCCGGGGTTTCTTACAATGTCCGCTTGTATACCTGCAAAGTTTAATAAATAATATATCTGTGGCACACCATCACTAAATATTTTAATCGCCTTAATATTATTTTGAGTAAAATATTTTATTCTTCCTTGAATATTTTGATCTGAAATATGACACATTTTTCATCCCAGTTCATTTCTCTCATTATTTTTATTCAATTTTCCCACTTCTCAGTCAATCACTTTTGTTAGAATATCAAATATTTACCAAATACTGTATATAGTGTCATCACTGAATTTGTTTTCAACAAATTAACCATAGACTTAATCAGAATTCTTGAGTATAATTATTGTGGAAAATTACATTTATCTGGATGTAACTCATAATGTACATACCAGTAAATGGTAACAAAGATAATTATTATTTATCAAAGTTACAGACAAGTAGGAATTTGGGACACCTAGGTCACAAAAAAATGTCCCCCTTCGATACCTACCACTGTCATATCCACAAGTTGCTCTAGACCTATTAATTACAAATGAAATATGCATCACCAGGAATTCTGGTAAATATGTAAGTTTGTGGACTGTATATTAAAATTAATAAATGATTATATATATATATACACATTTACATAACAGACGGAGAATATATATTAATATCACTCACCAATTTGACTGGAGATTAATGTGTATCATACTAAAAAAAAAAACCTCATTCTAACTAAATTTATGATAATACTGGCCAGAATTACAACACAATTTAGATAGCTTATCTGAGGTTCCTGGAGCTGTCTTGTTCAGTCGCCTCAAGTTATACAGGAATGCACATCCAACAATTTCGGCTCCTATTTGAGAGGTGTCAGCCCAATTTAACCTCTAGAGCACGAAAATTCTTCCGATTATTCACTAACGTTTGTGTTGACTAGTTCAAACATGGCGAGTCTCCTCTGCGCAGGCGCAGGGCTTCCCATTTTTTATAACATAATTTTCATTAAATACAATATATTACACTAATTTACATAAATACACTATTTTTTCCGGAAAATACATTATTGTCCACAATTATAATAATCGAATATATAAGATCTGGTGTCTTTGGAGGTGTTACAGGGGTCAACTAAGGGTATTAAAAAACGTTCCACCTTTAATTTCTTCTTATTTTCAACTCTCATTCTCTTTGTTGTGTGTTCTCTTAATGGGGAAATCTTGTCTTCTCGCCGGGTAAGTCTTAGGTGGTCCCCTACCATCCTCCACCACCATAACTCACCATCCTCCACCATAACTCACCATCCTCCACCATAACTCACCATCCTCCACCATAACTCACCATCCTCCACCACAACCGGCTCAGGTGGTTGGGTGGGTTGGGGTTGAATTTTTCAGTTCATAATATGTTCTTATAATCGATATGGATCATGTTTTATCAGATATGTCAGAAATCACGTTTACAACTAATGGTAACACGAGAGAGTAGATTTTCACCTCTGAAATATAATAAAATCATCTTACTGTTAACACATGCTTTTTGAGGTGCCAATGTTGTGACTTTTATAAAACCTTGTCAGTTTCCTAATAAAAGGATTGGTTATTAATTTCTATCCCAGATGACTTTTTTTAAAAATCTGAAAGTTAAAATTTTTGTTAGGCTTAGAAAACCGTTATCAATGCTTTCCGACTCTTGTAGCTTAAATTAACTAACACAGTTATTAAATCCTTTATATATGAAGTGATTTCGTCATAATGTGAGCAAATCTTTTTGGCTTATCCAAGAATAAATCATATCCTTTATAACAGGTCTTCTCTATAACCTTTTGTGCTAATACTTTTTTTTCTTCTTATGACCAGAGCTTTGGTAAGATGGGTAAGGAAGAAGGATGGGTAAGGATAGAAATATTGGAAAAGGGTGGGAGGGGGGAGAGAGGTAGGATATAAAAGGGAAGTGGCCCAACCACTTTGGTGTAATTTAAAAAGTGTATGTGAGATAATAAGATATTCTTAAAGGGGCATAATACTAACCCATCAGTCACATAGATATAACATATATAAGCACATGACTTTGAATTGGTAGTAAATATACAAGTTGCAATTGCCTTTTTTTTTTTTTTTTTTTTTTTTTTTGTTTTTTTTTTTTTTTTTTTTTTTTTGCGATTGCACAACGGATATTTAAGCGACAATGAAGGCAATAATTTCCTGGTTAGTTTATAAACAATTACTTAAGAACGAAGGAACACTGCAACAGGCCTACTGGCCCATGCGAGGCAGGTCCAAGTCTCCTACCGGCTTAAGCCAATGCACCCAACCTAGTCAGGTCAGGTCACATTGACTTAAGGGAGGAACACGGCAACCGACCTGGTAGCACAAGCTATCAGGTCCAACTCACACCCACCCACATCCACTCATGTATTTATCCAACCTATTTTTAAAGCTACACAACGTTCTGGCCTCTATAACTGTACTTGGGAGTTTGTTCCACTCATCCACAACTCTATTACCAAACCAGTACTTTCCTATATCATTCCTGAATCTGAATTTTTCCAACTTAAAACCATTGCTGCGAGTCCTGTCTAGGCTAGATATTTTCAGCACACTATTTACATCCCCTTTATTTATTCCTGTCTTCCATTTATACACCTCACTCATATCCTCCCTAATTCTACGTCTTTCTAGAGAGTGCATATTCAGGGCCCTTAGTCTATCCTCATAGGGAAGGTTTCTGATACATGGGATCAACTTTGTCATCCTCCTTTGTACATTTTCCAGAGCATTTATATCCATTCTGCAATACGGTGACCAAAACTGTGCAGCATAATCTAAATGAGGTCTAACCAAGGATATATAGAGTTGAAGAACAACCTGAGGACTTCTATTATTTATGCTTCTTGATATGAAGCCAAGAATTCTATTAGCTTTATTGCGAACACTTATGCACTGTTGTCTTGGTTTCAGATTACTGCTAACCAGAACTCCTAAATCTTTTTCGCAATCCGTAATATTAAGATCTACATTATTTAGTTTATATGTGGCATGGTTATTGTCCTGTCCAACATTTAGAACTTTGCATTTGTCTATATTAAACTGCATCTGCCACTTCTCCGACCACTGCATCAGTCTATTCAAATCTTCCTGGAGTGCTCTAATGTCCTCGTCAGAATGAATTCGACGGCCTATTTTGGTGTCATCGGCAAACTTGCTGATGTCGCTCTTTATGCCCTCATCTGTGTCGTTTATGTAGATTGTGAACAGCAGGGGGCCCAACACTGACCCCTGTGGAACACCGCTCGTGACACTTCCCCACTCTGATTTCTCCCCATTTATGCAAACTCTCTGCTGCCTATTTGTCAACCATGCCTCTATCCAGGAAAACTTTTTCTCCTCCTATTCCATGTGCCTTAATTTTCCTCAATAGTCTCTGATGTGGGACCCTGTCAAAAGCCTTACTGAAGTCCATATACACAATATCATATTCATTACCATGATCTACCTCCTCAAATACCTTAGTGAAAAAAGTTAATAAATTCGTAAGGCAGGAACGCCCCTTTGTAAAACCATGCTGAGATTCATTGATTAATTTATGCTTTTCAATGTGGCTACGAACTGCCTCGGCAATTATTGATTCCATAAATTTTCCCACTATGGAGGTTAGGCTTATTGGTCTAGAGTTCGAAGCTAAGGACCTGTCACCTGCTTTGAAAATAGGTATCACATTTGCCATTTTCCACTTATCTGGCACCATGCCAGTTTGTAGTGATATGTTGAAAAGATTAGCCAAAGGTTTGCTTAGCTCCTCTTTACATTCCTTTAGAACCCTTGCATACAGTTCATCGGGGCCTGGGGATTTGTTAGGTTTTAATTTATCTATTTGCCTAAGGACCATGTCACTTGTGACCCTAATCGTGCACAGTTTATTATCATCCTGTTCTACATAATTTATCATTACTGGAATATCGCTGGTATCCTCCTGTGTAAAAACTGAGAGGAAGTATGTGTTAAAAATGTTACACATTTCCTTATCACTGTCAGTGAGCTGACCCGAGGAACTTTTGAGTGGGCCTATCTTGTCCCTGATCTTACTTCTGTATACCTGAAAGAATCCTTTTGGGTTAGTCTTCGATTCTCTTGCAACTTTAACCTCGTAATCTCTTTTTGCTTTTCTAATTCCCTTTTTTATTTCTCTCTTTAACTGGATATATCGATTTCTTAATTGCCCCTCTCCTCTTTTGATTTGCCTATATATGCCTCTCTTTTGACCAGTCAGATATTTTAATCTATTGTTCATCCATTTAGGATCATTTTTGTTTGAACTGATTTCCCTATTTGGAACATAATTTGACTGCGCAGCTAGAACTATGTCCTGGAAAGCGTCATATCGGCAACCATCACCACCTACCTGACCCTTAGTCAGGTCATTCCAATTCAGCCCACCTAAGTAATTTTTCAGTCCTATGAAATCAGCCAAGCGAAAGTCAGGGACGGAGACTTGATTGCCACTATTAGGGGAATTCCATGATATATTAAAACTGAGTGATTTGTTATCACTTTCCCCAAGCTCATCATTAACCTCAAGATTATTAATTAGTGTTTCCCTACTGGCAAGAACCAAGTCAAGGAGGTTATTTCCCCTAGTTGGCTCGGTCACAAACTGTTTTAAAAAACAATCCTGGATCGTATCAAGAAAGTCACCTGACTCTAAATTTCCTGTCAAATTGCTCCAGTCAATCTGTCTGTAGTTGAAATCTCCCATTAGCACAACATTTTCGTATGTAGATGCCTTTCGAATTTCGTCCCATAGAAGTTTATGCACTCCCTATCAAGATTTGGGGCCCTGTAAATCACACCCAAAATTAGTTTTTCTCGGCCCGCGAGAAGCTGTAACCAAGCAGATTCAGTGGCCGACGCTTCTAATTTTATATCTTGTCTAACACAACAATTTAAATTGTTTCTGACATACATCGCTACTCCACCACCCTTCCTGTTGACCCTGTCAGTGTGGAACAATTTATAGTATTGTATGTGACATTCAGAGGGCATCTCTCTATCTTTCAGATTGAGCCAGGTCTCTGTTATAGCAATAATATCTATGTTTCCTGCACTTGTAATTAATCTTAGCTCATCTATCTTATTTTTTACACTCCTGCTATTAGTATAGTAAACCTTAAGGGAGCTAGTTCCTTGCTGCCCTCTGCTGTCCCCCTTTGCTGACCTGATCTATTGTCTTTATTTATAACTTCATGCTGAATGCCTTTATACATTTACTGTTTCCAACCCTAGTGTTGCAACCTGCTTGTTTCCCACACACACCCATACCTCTATCTTCTATCAGTTTAAAATCATAGGCATTTCACCAATGGCCTTCTCAATTGAGTTTGCAAGTGCTACCACCCCAGCCCCAGAGAGATGTACCCCATCCCTTGCATACATATCATGTTTGCCATAAAAGTTGTTCCAGTTGTCAATGAATGGGATTGCAAGTTCCTTGCAGTATCTGTCTAGCCAGCAATTTACACCAATTGCCCTAGACAACCATTCATTTCCTACTCCCCTTCTAGGCAAGATGCTACATATGATTAGGACCCCTCCCTTAGACTTAATGAAATCTATAGCTGACCTGTACTTATCTAGCAGCTCTTCTCTCCTACCCTTCCCAATATCATTTCCACCAGCACTGAGACAGATAATGGGCTTGTTCCCATTACCTGACATGATATTATCCAGCCTGTTAACTATGTCCCCAACACCAGCTCCAGGGAAGCACACTCTATCTCTCATCTTCTTATTCCTCTTACAAAAAAAAAACGCGGTCAATATATCTTACCTGAGTCACCAACCACAAGAATGCGCTTACCTCTGTTAGCAGGGGCAGTAGTACCCTTACCTTCAATGGCCACTGAAGTACATTCATCCTGAAGAACAGAGAAGCGATTTCCTACCTTCAGATCTTCACTCTTAACTTTGCTTATTTTGATTCTCCTCCCATTACTGGTTACCACTCTCCACTTGTAGCAGGTGCTGGACTGCACCTCACTGCTGGTAGCCGTTGCTACCTCCCCACCTACAGCCTCCTCACAGCGAGAGACAGACTGCACCTCACTGCTAGAAGCCTCATTCCCCACAACTCCAGCCACCTCACACTCTCCCAGACCCATTGAGGTGGACCTTCAGCCTCCTAATCTCCTGGAGAAGCAAGACGACCTCCTTCAACTCTCCAACCTCAATTTTTAAAACACTGCAGAAGCAAGCCATGCTTTGTAACCGTCCACGCTAATCCTCAAAGCAGCTCAGGGTCTGTGACAATGGCTTCTTACAGGTGGTGTCCCGCCATAGCAAATATAGCATAATTTTTATAGTAGATTGTTATATAAGATGTCTCCCTAATTGGGGGCGATGATTTTCTCAGTAAACATAGAAGGGCTCTGGTGTTACCCAATCTTCTTCATCAGGGAGGCTGCTCAATATCATGGGTCGATGGTAATCATCTTTTTGGATAAAACGACGGACCCTCTGTGGGAGAGTCATTCTTTGAGTCTTGTGAGGAGTATTGATGATATAATCCGTGGTATTTACAACTAGTATAGGATGTTCTCTATCTGGCATGTATAGTTCTTGCATTGTATAGAGTTGTTTCTTTTTCAGGGTGTCAAGGCGTACATTTAAGGCAGTTATATCTTGTTGTACGTGTAAATCTGCCATTTTAACTCTGTCTCTCCTTCTGGTACCCGTAATGAAGCGAAGAGCTCTATTCTGGACTCGTTGTAACCGTAGCATGTTGGTCTTTGTTGTTAATATCATTGGTACACATGGGTATTCGAGTATAGGTCTTACTATCATTTTATACAGATGTTTTTTGACATGTGGAGGGGCTTGATTGAATCGAAAGAGACTGCTAAGACCTGCTTTGGCTATGTTGATCTTTTCAGTCCATCAATCTTGTAGAAAGTACAGCATAGGGCCGTAGACGTGGCTTATATACTGTAGTGAGGTGACGAAGCAGATGGAGGCCTGTGGTACTATTTAGGTCTTCGTCCAAAGGTTGAACTTCAGCATCATGGGATCTTGATGTTGGACGAAGACCTACTTCGACTAATGGATGACCCCGCCTCCATCTGCCACGTCTACGGCCCTATGCCTCGACTCCAGGTTGAGGGACTGATTACCTCATTCTCCTCCTCTCCTTACGCCTTCCTCTTTGTCTATTTCATATCCAACAAGATACTTGTTAGGGACCCCGCCTTTCTAATGGCTACAGCTGTGTATGGACTGAACTCTGATGATTACCTCATTCTCCTCCTCTCCTTACGATTGGACTGATGAAGCCACTGTGTGGCGAAACGTTTCCTGAATAAAGATTCCCATATGCTGCATAAGTGTCTCAATCTTCAACTTGTCGGTTTTTCAAACCATTCGTCATGTCAGACACTTCAGCATCCTTGTTTCAAAGAATTCTTCAACCTTTGGACGAAGACCTACTTCGACTAGTGGATGGTACCACTATGACCCCGCCTCCATCTGCTTCACGTCACCTCACTACAGTATATAAGCCACGTCTACGGCCCTATGCTGTACTTTCTACAAGATTGATGGACTGAACACATCGACTCCAGGTTGAGGGACTGATTACCTCATTCTCCTCCTCTCCTTACGCCTTCCTCTTTGTATTGGACTGATGAAGCCACTGTGTGGCGAAACCTTGTCAGGATTAGTCGTAATTCTCCATTTCTTTTCCCAATTAGATGTTCGACGAAGTTCAATATTAATTTTTTCTATGACTCTCTCATACTTGTATTAATACTTTAATACTAATACTTTAGTGGGAACAAATTCTGATCAGTATGAACTAGCAAGGAAATCCTGGCTGAGCTGTTTCCGACTCTTACCTGTGTTGGGTGAAAATCATCACAATAAAGGTGAAGCTGTATATGAAGAAGACTATTCTTTGCTAAAGATTTATCTACATAGATTACAGAAAACCTTAATCCATGTGCAAATTTTCTAAAGTCAGTAGATGACAATAAACGTTGGTTTATCTGCACTGTAATGCTTCTGTGTGTATTTGGAGGGGGAGGAGTTTTGAATGTGCCAGGGCGATGCCAAATAGCGGTCCGTATGAAATATATATTTTTTAAACTAGTAAGAAATAGAAATTTTAAATAGTTTGTGAATCGTTTAAAGTTGGATTCTAAAGTTTTATTAGTTCTTCAGTTCTAATAGGAGTACATAATTATAAAAGTTAATGAATCTGGAAAAAGTACTTTTTTTCTCGTGGTTGAGATATAATAGAGGTACAAGAGAGTGGAAAGATAGCAAGAGACAATCTACCACAAAAAAAAGAAAAATGGAGATGAAAGCGGAGAATAATTAAATTAGTAAAGATCTTGAGGAATGTCTGGAAGGAGAGAGAGAGATATCAATGTGAAAGCAATTTTGGTGTGGATGAAACAATTTATGAAGATCTCTTGTGATTCAAATCGCCCAGTGGCCACTCATAGCTGCTTCAGCTATATCAGTCATTGATTCCTTCAAATTCTTGCCTTGGTCTCCTGTTAGGCTGCGGATAGTATATCACTGCAAGCACTACTTTGGGTACCCCAGTCATTACTAAGCCCACATTAATGTCTTATGTGTACCTTGTCTGTATATCCTTTCTCGTGCGCGTGTGTGCGTACGCGAGCGCACTCACGTTCCTTGGGTCGTATGTGCACTTTCGTGTGTACGTGCGTGGGTTTGTGGAACCCCTTAAATTTTAACACGAATTAGGCGAGACCCTTAAAATTTGTTAACGATATTAATATATATAATACACGCTATTTAAGTCTTATGAGGAGACTCGTCGATTTGTAGGCAATGATTTGTGGTTCCATCTCCTTCACCACATTTATTAGGCGTCGGTATTTTTTTTTTGTTTTAGGAATGTCTTATCGTATCCACATTTGAAGTTGCGCATTGAGTTTACTTCTACCAAAGCCTCACTCAAGTCATCCCACTTTTCAACCACCCTGACACTGAAGAGATACAACCATATGACTGATCTGTATCTTCAGAAAGTATCGTGTCGTGTGTGATTTACTGGTGGAGTCCCCGGCCCGGGTCTTGCCTGTGGTGACCCGGTAAGCTTCCGAATGTGTCTCATTCCTGATGCAAAGCTTATAGATAATGAAGATTATATTTCCCCTGGTGCAAAAAAAAATATTTTTTTTTCTCTAGGACCAGTTTGTGCTCATATAATCAATTCTCTTGCTAAATTTAGTCGTAAAATTGTGGGTTGTACCTAACGATATGGAAAATGGTTTTTAACACATTATCGTAGTTCCTATCTTTGAATATATTATCAGGATAAGCCAATATGTAATTTGTTTGTTGAATAAAGCAGCAAAGTTTTGTTTGTTGAATAAAGCAGCAAAGTTTTGTTTGTTGAATAAAGCAGCAAAGTTTTGTTTGTTGAATAAAGCAGCAAAGTTTTGTTTGTTGAATAAAGCAGCAAAGTTTTGTTTGTTGAATAGAGCAGCAAAGTTTTGTTTGTTGAATAGAGCAGCAAAGTTTTGTTTGTTGAATAGAGCAGCAAAGTTTTGTTTGTTGAATAGAGCAACAATATTTTGTTGTCGGATAAAGCAACAATACTAAATGATTAAAACTATTATCATAATTTTTAAAGGGGTAGACCGGTAAGCCAGTGAAAGGCCTCGGTCAGATGACCAAAACTCTAGCTGTGGGTCATATAACTAAGACCCGCGTCAGGAAACGCTTGTTCTGTTCCCTGACAAACCTAACCAGCCAACCAATAAAGCAACGATATTGTTGAATAAAGCAACAGTGTATTGTTTAACTTAAGTAAGACTAAGTTTTGGGGAATATTTTTCGCATGTAACAAATGAAAATACATTTAATTCTTAAACAGCGTCTCTTGTTTTAAATCATTTTCTTACATTGTCTTAATATATAAACTCTACTTGGTGGTATTGTTATCTCTTAAACATTAATTTGAATTTGTTTCCTATGAAATGTTAATGTATTTACGCATTACTTTTCCACCTCGGTGAGATTTGAAGAATGACACACTTGTGCAAGTTACGGAAATCTTTATTGAGGAAGAAAAAGTTTCCCCAACCACTGGCTTCTTCAGTCCAATACAAAGAACGGTGGAAAAAGAGTAGTTTGAGGTAATCAGTCTTTCAGCCTGGAATCGATGTGTTCGGTACTTTCTTCAAGATTGTTGGAATAAACACATTGATTTCAGGTTGTTGGGAGTGATTACCTCAAGCTCTTCCTCTTTTTCCACCGTTCTTTGTATTGGACTGAAGAAACCACTGGCTGGCGAAACGTTTCCTTCAGAAAATGTTTCCAAATGTTACAAAAGTGCCACATTCTTCAACATGTAGGTTTATGTAGACCAATTATCACATATCTACGACTTCCTTGGAAGACAGATCTTCTCTTCGTGGGTTTTATTAAATTATTTTATGGAAATATTTAATCTGTAAAATTGTCTTACACGTGTCATGTATTACCTTTATGTTCACTCTCTTGGTTTCGTTATAACATTGTCTTTAATGTCTTAATACCTGTATAAGCTCCACATTTAGTGGCTTCGCACTGGGTTTTCTTAAAATTTAATGTGTGACAAACTTTTGAGTTTATATATACCTTTGATATACCTTTGAAGAGTTTCGAGAGTTTCTCTCCTCTCTGAACCCAGCAATGGGCCAGGCTCGTCTGGTGCTTGCCTGGTCAACCAGGCTGTTAGTGCTGGAGACCCGCTGCCCCACATATCCATCCCAGCCTGGTTGATCTGGCACCTAGTGAAGATACTTGTCCAGTTTCCTCTTGAAGGCTTCTACACTTGTTCCAGCCGTGTTTCTGATATTTTCAGGTAAGACATTGAATAGTCTGGGACCCCGGATGTTGATACAGTGTTCCCTTATTGTCCCCACCGCACCCCTGCTCCTCACTGGGTTTATTTTATACTTCCCTATTTCATCCAGAATATGGGATAACCTTTGACACATGACATTTCTGTTATTACCTCGAAAAAAAAACATGAGTTTCGAAGATGGAATAATTGAATTGGAAAACAAATATGGGAAATTTCTATAAATTTTAAAAATCTTGTAAAATGTTTAGAACGAAAAACTGGAAAAAAATAGAAAAATAGCTGGAATGGTAATTTACAGTAAAAATAAGAAATACGGGAAAGAGATAAATGTTAAAATGCTCTGTAAGGAAGAGAAAACGCTCCATGATATTGGAGTTGAATGGCTTTGACTGTCTCCTCAATATCTTGTTTGTGGGAAATGCGAGAACATTTAGATGCGATATCTTAAGGCTGTGTCTCCTCTTTCCATCTGATCAAGAAGATAGGAAGGAGTCTTGGCCACTATTCTTTGTACTCTAGGTCAGCCAGGGGACGTTTGAAGCTACAACGCAGAATATTTTGAAAATTATCAAAGTATTTCAATGAGTAAGGAGCGGAGGAGTTGGAGGTAATCAGTCCCTCAGCCTAGAATCAATGTGTTAAGTCCATCACTCTACAAGAGTGATGGACTGAACACATCGATTCTAGGCTGAGGGACTGATTACCTCAAACTCCTTCGCTCCTTACACATTTCTGCTTCGTATTGGACTATTTCAGTGAGGCTGGGAATGGGTTCAACAACTTTAATTATCGAGCACCGGCACATGTGACTTGCGCCAGCACTGAAAATTTGAAGACAGATGAGGCCTTCTTGTGTTACGAGCAAAATCAATACGAAAAGTTAGATGAAGGAAAAATAGGACAAACTCATGCAGTCACTTAATGAAATACCTAGACATAATCTAGGTGAGTAAGAATTAAATCAAATTTTCATGATAGTAAAGAGTAAAATAAAATAGCCATGGCAGTAGGATGTATAACATTGAAATGAACACTTGTATGTTGATATTAAAAAAGAAGAGTTAGTTGCAAATGTGTGCACTTTTATATGGGAGGCTCATATGACCGCTACCGTTGTGTAGTGCCGTGTGTGGAAGTGTATAAGCGAGACCCCCTACAACTAGTATTTCTGTATGATTGTATAAATGCTGGTAGAATTACCTACAATATGTAAAGTGAGGGACACAAGTGCAACTAATGTGATATTTTATTGTGGCAATGTCGCCACAATAAAATGTCACATTAGTTGCAATTGTGTCCTTTTACTTTATATTTCTGTATGACTAAACAACCCCGTAGGGCTGTACGCGGACCTCTCCTCTCTCCAACAAGACCCTTATTAGCAACAAGCATAGAAGATTTGTGGGCTTATATGTAACCTATATCATAGGTACACCCAGATATCAGTGTAATGATACCCAAACTCAGTTCTTCTGCTTTATTGGTAGAGTTGTATCATACAGAAGGGAAGCTGCAGACGCCATGCTCATCTCAGTCAGGTACCTTCTATAAACAGCTGCTGAGTGACACAGATGGGGAGACGCCATTGGTAATTTGTGGGCGCTGGTTGTGGAAAATTCAGCTAATAATCCGGCGTCTTCGTGGCCATTTTTTTTTTATGATTCATCTTCCATGGGAGTGGCACCCAGTATTGTCAAGAAAACCCCGATTTAGCCATGAAGACGCCGGATTATTAACTGAATATTCCACGACAACCAGCGCCCACAAATTACCAATGGCGTCTCCCCATCTGCGTCACTCAGCAGCTGTTCCACAACCCCCCCCCCTCCCCACCACATGAAATCTCTCCATAGGATCAAATCAGCATTATATTTTATTATACACTTGTTTTATTCGACTTTAAACATGCTGAATTTAGGATAATCCAAAATTTTAGACAGTCGCATTGAAGATACACATCTACACTAATACATGAACATTATTTTCCAATCAATTACCACACACACAAATAACAGGAAAATTATCACCATTTTCCACGATACCATTTCTAGATTAAAAGTGGGAAAATGGTAGCTGCACACTTTATTAGCAATACCAACCTTCTGAAGAGAATACACCAGAGTAGAAATTGTTACGTAGGCTGCTGGGAATGGCTTACGTAACATTGTTCATAGGACAGCCATGCATGTAGATAGTTCTGCGAATCTTAGATTCAGTGTACCAGCGTTGAAAATCTGAAGCCTATCGAATAAGGTGTTCTTGTGCTATAAACAATTCTTTTGGAGAAAGAAACGAAAAAATATTGAAAAATATTCCGAAAATAGAAAAATATATCCTTGTTAAATTTTCAAGCGTCCTACAGTTTTTTTTTTTCTTTTCTAGTTTTCTCTCTTCATTTATATTCTATTGCAAATTCGCTACAATCCTATAAGTAATTTTTTTTTTTTGAGAAACCAGTTTGTTAAAAATTGTTAAAATATTAAATTAGCTCCTATACCGCAAAAAAATCAAGACTACGTATTTCTAAGATTCACCAACGTTCAGGGTTTGTAGACTATCACAAGAGGCGCTCAATGGTTATTGCATGCTAAACAATGAATTTAATACAATATAAATTTAAAACTGAAATTTACGCCTCTCAAAGTAAGGGACATTCATCGTTTTCATAAAGTCTACTAATAGTAAAAGTTTCAAGCCGATCAGAAAAGATATTCTTAAGTAATTCATCTGATTGCAGTGTTCTCAATTTTTTTTTATCAACTTAAGCACAATTTCAAATTCGCAATTATTCAGACTAAACCTTTACGTTATCATATTTCTTACAAAATACATCAACATTTATATTTCGAAACGATCAGAAGAAGCATACTTTACTTATTGAATATAAATATTACTATTCAGTAATATTGGCAAAATACCAGCGGTGAAAATTGGAAGCCGATTAGACGAGTCATTAGTTATTGCACAGATTCCAGTAATTCCATTTTTTTCCTATTTTACTATATAAGCAAATTTGCCTGCACGTAAATAAAACTTAATGGATATTATCCTGGCGATAACATGCTTCATCTGTTAAGTAAGTAAGTAAGTAAGTAAGTTTATTCAGGTAAACACAAATACAGTTACATAGAATTATCATACATAGCAGCATATGTGTAGGGAACCTAGGATAACCCAAAAAAGTCAGACAGAGTGACTTATTTCCATTGGGGTCCTTTTACCTTATTATTATAGTATAAAGGTTATAATATTTTCTTATTATTCTACAATGAAGATAACATCTTATTATCATACTAAAAAGACTATCTGCTACACCAAGGTCATTAAGACTATCTACAATACGAGGGTCATTACAAGGAATAAGGTAAAATTTACACGTATGTTAGCTAAAAAATAGAAAATCATTCCCCTCCCTTTCTGTAGCTACATTCATCAGACACCTTTTGGCACTCTTCTTGAACTGGTTCACGCTATGACTGGCTTTGACATGTGCGGGTAGTCTGTTCCATTCCTTTATTGCTGTACAATAAAAGGTGTTTGAAGCCTGGCCACTGACTGTGGGTACTACAAAGTTGTGCTCTCTCCCCCTAGTACTATGATTGCTTTGGTTCCCAACCTTGACAAAACTGACAGCAAGATATTCTGGACATTGTTTGTGAGCAATTTTATAAACATGATTTAGCTTCAGTTGTTTTACTCTGTCTTCAACATTTAGCATATCCAACTGCTGTAATTCATCCTGGCCTACATGTTCTCTTGGTCCCAGCCCCAGGATGAATCTTACGATTTTGTTCTGGGTGATTTGCAGTCTATCTTTCAGTTTTTTTGTCAAGGCAGAGTACCAAGAAGAGCAAGCGTAATCCATATGGCATTGTATAAGGGCTAGACATAGGGTCCTGCGAGCCTCAGTAGGTAGACACTGTGCTTGTCTATACAGGAACTTTAGTTTGGCATTCGCTTTCTTTACTACACTGTTCCCTATCAATTCTCCTGACATGCATGGGTCAAAGGGGATTCCCAAATATTTTACTGATGAAACCAAAGTGATGGGCTCCCCATTACATTGAACATTAAAATTATTTACCCTTCTCAGTTTATGTTTCGTTCCAAAGAGAATGGCTTCAGTTTTCCCTAGGTGTAATGATAGTTTGTTGTCTACTAACCATTTGCTGCAGGACTCCAGTTCCAGTGTTAAAACATTAGCAATATCTTGTGGGTCTTTACCTGACACTAACAGAGCACTGTCATCTGCATACAGTAGGAGTTTGCACTTGACACTGATAGGCATATCATTGACATAACATAAGAATAATAAGGGACCCAGAATACTACCTTGGGGAACTCCACATGTTATCGGCAGGGGTTCTGATTCTGTTTTGTTGATTTTGACTATTTGTCTCCTGTTGCTAAGGTAGGACTTAAACCAGTCTAAAGAACCTATACCAATAGCTTGAAGTTTATTACATAATATATTGTGGTTGACAGTATCGAAGGCCTTTTGCAGGTCTAAGGTTACCATGCCTATGAGGTTCCCCTTTGACATTTCAGTTCTCAGGTAATCCATCAGATTAATAAGGGAGGTGTCGGTTGAGTAGGATCTTCTAAAGCCCGATTGATAGCTATGGAGAATGTTGTTGTCATTAAGGTACTTAACTACTTGAGAATACACCGCCCTCTCTAGAATTTTAGATATTATACTGAGTATACTAACAGGCCTATAGTTGCTTACATCAGACCTACTATTTTTCTTGAAGATAGGAGTGACTCTGGCCTCCTTGAACCCCTCTGGTACTGTATTAATATGTATTAATATGATTTAATATGATTTAATGGGAATAAAAGTTTGTGTACAATTTTATACCTAATACAACCAAATTCAACTTCAATAACAAAAACATAAAGTGGGACCAAGTAAACCAAGTCCTAACCGATATAAGCTGGGAAGATATACTAAGCAACACAGACCCCAACTTATGCCTAGAACAGATTGACTCGGTGGCACTCGATGTATGCACAAGGCTTATTCCTCTAAGAAAAAGGAGGAGTAGATGTAAAATAGAAAGAGACAGGCGCTCCCTTTACAGGCGACGGAAAAGAATAACAGAGCGGCTAAAAGAGGTCAATATATCTGAAATGCGTAGGGAGACACTGGTCAGAGAAATAGCAAGCATCGAACTTAAGCTAAAAGAATCCTTTAGGAGTCAGGAATCGCGGGAAGAACTAAAAGCCATAAATAAAATCGAAAGAAACCCAAAGTATTTCTTCTCCTATGCCAAATCAAAATCGAGAACAACGTCCAGTATTGGGCCCCTACTTAAACAAGATGGGTCCTACACAGATGACAGCAAGGAAATGAGTGAGCTACTCAAGTCCCAATATGACTCAGTTTTTAGCAAGCCGTTAACCAGACTGAGAGTCGAAGATCAAAATGAATTTTTTATGAGAGAGCCACAAAATTTGATTAACACAAGCCTATCCGATGTTATCCTGACGCCAAATGACTTCGAACAGGCGATAAATGACATGCCCATGCACTCTGCCCCTTGGCCAGACTCATGGAACTCTGTGTTCATCAAGAACTGCAAGAAGCCCCTATCACGAGCCTTTTCCATCCTATGGAGAGGGAGCATGGACACGGGGGTCGTCCCACAGTTACTAAAAACAACAGACATAGCCCCACTCCACAAAGGGGGCAGTAAAGCAACAGCAAAGAACTACAGACCAATAGCACTAACATCCCATATCATAAAAATCTTTGAAAGGGTCCTAAGAAGCAAGATCACCACCCATCTAGAAACCCATTAGTTACACAACCCAGGGCAACATGGGTTTAGAACAGGTCGCTCCTGTCTGTCTCAACTATTGGATCACTACGACAAGGTCCTAAATGCACTAGAAGACAAAAAGAATGCAGATGTAATATATACAGACTTTGCAAAAGCCTTCGACAAGTGTGACCATGGCGTAATAGCGCACAAAATGCGTGCTAAAGGAATAACAGGAAAAGTCGGTCGATGGATCTATAATTTCCTCACTAACAGAACACCGAGAGTAGTCGTCAACAGAGTAAAGTCCGAGGCAGCTACGGTGAAAAGCTCTGTTCCACAAGGCACAGTACTCGCTCCCATCTTGTTCCTCATCCTCATATCCGACATAGACAAGGATGTCAGCCACAGCACCGTGTCTTCCTTTGCAGATGACACCCGAATCTGCTTGACAGTGTCTTCCATTGCAGACACTGCAAGGCTCCAGGCGGACATCAACCAAATCTTTCAGTGGGCTGCAGAAAACAATATGAAGTTCAACGATGAGAAATTTCAATTACTCAGATATGGTAAACATGAGGAAATTAAATCTTCATCAGAGTACAAAACAAATTCTGGCCACAAAATAGAGCGAAACACCAACGTCAAAGACCTGGGAGTGATCATGTCAGAGGATTTCACCTTCAAGGACCATAACATTGTATCAATCGCATCTGCTAGAAAAATGACAGGATGGATAATGAGAACCTTCAAAACTAGGGAGGCCAAGCCCATGATGACACTCTTCAGGTCACTTGTTCTATCTAGGCTGGAATATTGCTGCACACTAACAGCACCTTTCAAGGCAGGTGAAATTGCCGACCTAGAAAATGTACAGAGAACTTTCACGGCGCGCATAACGGAGATAAAACACCTCAATTACTGGGAGCGCTTGAGGTTCCTAAACCTGTATTCCCTGGAACGCAGGAGGGAGAGATACATGATTATATACACCTGGAAAATCCTAGAGGGACTAGTACCGAACTTACACACGAAAATCACTCACTACGAAAGCAAAAGACTTGGCAGACGATGCAACATCCCCCCAATGAAAAGCAGGGGTGTCACTAGCACGTTAAGAGACCATACAATAAGTGTCAGGGGCCCGAGACTGTTCAACTGCCTCCCAGCACACATAAGGGGATTACCAACAGACCCCTGGCAGTCTTCAAGCTGGCACTGGACAAGCACCTAAAGTCAGTTCCTGATCAGCCGGGCTGTGGTTCGTACGTTGGTTTGCGTGCAGCCAGCAGCAACAGCCTGGTTGATCAGGCTCTGATCCACCAGGAGGCCTGGTCACAGACCGGGCCGCGGGGGCGTTGAACCCCGGAACTCTCTCCAGGTAAACTCCAGGTAATATAGTTAAATCCAGACTTGAATTTCATTTTAATCCGTCGTTGAATTTTTACGCATCTTTTTTAAACATTTAAAGCTACGGCAGTGAGAGTTTTGAGAGTTATCCGAGCCTATCCAGGATCCTGGGAATGGGTATAAGAACTCTGGTCATACGGGACATCACAGTTGCTCCAAGAATCTGGTCCCAGTCACTGCACAAACGCTGAAATTTTGAAGGAATGGAGCCGTCACAAATTATGAGCTTAATAGAAATAATAAGTTGAATGAAGGAGAAAATATGTAACAACTGAAGGTTTTTAAATAAGTAAAAGTTGCATAACGCATTGAATCCGGAGTGGTTGTAAGAAACTATACGAACAATGGTTTTGAAACATATTTGCCAACATTGAATCGAGTTGGAGATGTTTCAAAACCAACACTGATACAAGACACTGTGACAGAATGGAAATCTGTAGTGAGACAACGTTTCCCTTGGAGACAAACCTTCTTCAGATTCAACTTTATAACGCACGATAACAGGAAGAGTGAGGCTTAGGAGCCACAACGCAACCCATATTTATAACATTTACATATCATTACAACGACTTGTCTAGTTAAAAAAGAAAATACCCGAGTAGACAATAGGAGAGGTGATACAAACCTCCAGTTGTTCCCCCTTTAAAAAAGTCATTCTGTGACACAATACGACACAATTAAGCACACATAACTGCCTGATTCACGTTTGTCCAGCTCCACACACCAAACATTTTATAAACCAAAGAGAATGTGTAGAATGTTTGTTGATGGACGGTTTGTTTTGATGAGGTTATTTTTTGTTTTTTTTTTTGTTTTGGGTTTGTGTGTACCGAGTACTGTGAGACAACTCTCAGCGACGGTTCGGAACAATAGAGCACGGCCATAGCGCTCAACGATACACAAGGTAATCACGTACTGACATCATATATAACATAGACTGACATCACACACAAAACGGACTGACGTTACACCCAGCGCGGACTGACGTTACACCAAACACGGACTGACGTTACACCCATCGCGGACTGACGTTACACCCATCGCGGACTGACGTTACACCCATCGCGGACTGACGTTACACCCATCGCGGACTGACGTTACACCCAGCGCGGACTGACGTTACACCCAGTGCGGACTGACATCACACAGCACATATAAAAACTTTTCGTACCGCATCAGAAAGAAGCAAAACAAAGGGTTACAATAATATCAACATTCTCCGGGGACTGGGTTAATTTTTTAACACCCAGTGTATGTATGTATGTAACTCAATATTACACTACGTATACACTGTACATTAGGTATACACTGTACATTAGGTATACACTGTACATTAGGTATACACTTTGTATTAGGTATACACTATACATTAGGTATACACTGTACATTAGGTATGCACTATACATTAGGTATACGCTGTACATTAGGTATACACTACACATTACGTATACACTATACATGAGGTATTAAACTGTACATTAGGTATTCACTGTACATTAGGTATACCCTAAACATTAGGTATTGTTACGCAGTGACCTGCAGAAAAAATATTTTATATAACATAGTTCCGGGAGTTTACTGAAAGTGGACGTGTATTATTCCCTGAGAGTGAGCGCGTTCTATTCCTTTCAGTCAGGCAGAGGCCAGGACAGGAGCAGATGAGGTGTGTGTTTAGTTCAGTACCAGACGGGTGGTGGTGACGGGGGTGAAGTCATCATGTTTGGGCGGTAGTTTGAGTAGGTAATTTTGGTAAGTTTTTTAGTGTATACCATAGGTGTTTGTGTTTAAGTGCTCTCATGTTTATTTGTAAAGCCCTAGTATGCAGGGGCCTGTGTTTTGGAGAGTATTTAACGTTTCCACTGTAGGCTATGTAGCCTGCAGAAAGGGAGGAGGGGGCATGCCATGGAGCCTCCCTGTTCATATATGTTCATTTAATTTGTTTAACTCATTAGTAGCAGTGTGCTAGTGGGTTAATGTATCAAAGTCGTAACAGTATACACTATACATTAGGTATACAGTATACATTAGATATATCCTATACATTAGGTATACATTATACACTGTGTACGAATGGTATATAATACCGACAAGATGAGAGTAAGACACATATGCAACATCTGGGTATCTTTATTGTAGACGTTTCGCCATCCAGTGGCTTTATCAATACAAATTCTAGGACATAACTTGAAGACAGTAGAACTATGTACAGAAGATGAGGTAATCAGTCCCTCAACCTAGGAGTAGGTGCGAACAGCACCATAGTCGTGGAGATTCTGAAGCAGAAGAAAGAATCCTGGCGCTTATATAGTAACGTCAGGTGAAGCAGACCTTCACGACTACGACAACTACCTCTACAACTAACCCATCTCTTTGGGAAGGACCTATTTCCACTGGGGAATCCCGCCTACCAGTGAATTTGCCCTCGTCTGCTTCACCTGACGTTACTATATAAGCGCCAGGATTCTTTCTTCTGCTTCAGAATCTCCACGACTATGGTGCTGTTCGCACCTACTCCTAGGTTGAGGGACTGATTACCTCATCTTCTGTACATATTTCTACTGTCTTCAAGTTATGTCCTAGAATTTGTATTGATAAAGCCACTGGATGGCGAAACGTCTACAATAAAGATACCCAGATGTTGCATATGTGTCTTACTCTCATCTTGTCGGTATTATATACCATTCGTACACAACTTGTCAGACACTGCAACATCATGGAATCTTAATTCTGAGGACATGTACATAACCTTCACGACTACGACAACTACCTCTACAACTAACCCATCTCTTTGGGAAGGACCTACTTCCACTGGGGAATCCCGCCTACCAGTGAATTTGCCCTCGTCTGCTTCACCTGACGTTACTATATAAGCGCCAGGATTCTTTCTTCTGCTTCAGAATCTCCACGACTATGGTGCTGTTCGCACCTACTCCTAGGTTGAGGGACTGATTACCTCATCTTCTGTACATAGTTCTACTGTCTTCAAGTTATGTCCTAGAATTTGTATTGATAAAGCCACTGGATGGCGAAACGTCTACAATAAAGATACCCAGATGTTGCATATGTGTCTTACTCTCACATTATACACTAGACATATACTCTTCATTAGCTCTACAATGAAAAATGTTGCTTGGGATTGGCTTTGAATTTACTCGGTTTTAGACAGCAGGTCTCAGCTTGAGTTAAAAAAAAAGTGCCTCGGTTATCACTCGCAATCTGAGGACCACAAAAGTCTCGAGAGATAAAATATCGCATTGCTGATAACTGTGAAAAAGTTGCAAATTCTTTTTAAGACTCGATGTGCAGTTTCAGGACACTTTATTGAAGATAAAGTTGCAACTGGACGGGCGAATGAAACCTTGCTAGTATAAACTTCCCTGAAGCTGAACTAGATTTTTTTATGTACAGTCTGAAAGTGTAGATAAATGGTTCAAAGAACCATGTGAGGAAGCCACGAGCTGGCGACAGGTTTCCAGAATAGTGTTGCACCAGCGTCGAATTTATCAACAATCTGAAAGTATTTATGATTCATAGTGACATGAAAGAATAGAGGTTATTGGTGTGACTGGGGAAACGTTTCGCTTTATGTAGGGTTAAACGTTGCTGTGTGTAGAAATACGTCTGATATACAACTTGTTTTGGTCTTTAACTGTACCAGAAAGCCTCCCCATTTCCGTTGTCTATCTCACCTTCCCCATTTCCCTTGTCTATTTCATCCTACCCGATTCCCTTTGTCCCCCTCCCCATTGTCTACCTCACCTTCTCCATCCCCCCTGTCTATCTCATCCTCCCCATCCCCACTGTCTATCTCATACTCTCCATCCTGCCTTTCATCATCAATATCCCTCTTGCCCCTCTCATGCTCCCCATCCCTTCTGCCTCTACTATTCTCATCATCCCTCCTTCCTCGTCCTATTCCAACAACAGAGGGGAAAATTATTAGCGTCCCTAACCGGAGAAACAATTTGAAGCTGCCATGCAGATCATAATTACATTAACAAGTCAACATGGGTTTATAAGAGGTCGTTTATGCCTCACAAATTTACTGACTTACTATGACACTCGAGGCGGTCGACCACGGTGAACCATAGTGCGCTGTCTACTTGGATTTCGATAAGGCTTTTCACAGTACCACTCTGAAGATTGTGTATGTAGTAGCTCGTAGAATAGGAGGAAATATTATCGTATGGACTGTGGCATGGCTGCCAAATAGATAGCAAAGTTTCCGTATGAAAGGGATGAGTGGGAGAGAAGTATTTCTTAGGTGCATCAAATGAGAGACGTCACCTTATGGACCAGTATCGTCAGATTCAGGTGTAAATGTGAGAGAGAGAGAGAGAGAGAGAGAGAGAGAGAGAGAGAGAGAGAGAGAGATTGATTGCGAAATGAAATTAGCTAATGAGTCCAAGACAAACTTCAAAGGAAAATAAATCAAGGTAGAAGGTATATGGATACTGACAAAACTGATGAAGAGAGTGAAGTCAACTGATTCCTGGGTCATGAAGAAACGTGTAGTAGTATATTGTGTGCCAAAGTTGAGATGATGTGGGTAGCGGCAATTGAGGAGGAGCCGATAAAGAGGCGTCAGTTCTTGTCTGGTTCTCGCTAGATCATTTTAGTGTTCTTTTGCACGAGATGACTCTTTTTAAACGTGTGTACGACACAGGTGTTGCTGGTGTGTCTGTTTGCATATTTGTGTTGAATCAAGAATTTTTTTCTTGTGGAGACGTTGTTGGTGCAAGAGAATATAGTCTTATCTATGCTTTTTATAGTATTTTATATATTTGAAAGGATAATGTAAGTGTAAAAGCAAGGGCGAAGTACTGGAATTCTTGTTCTAGGAATTCGGGACTGGAGATATATCTAGATAGCTGAGAAGAAAAAAATCCGTTGCTCACACCTCTGTTGGTGCGAGTAGCATTGTGTAGTTTCTTATAGATCCTGAGAGAAAGGATGTCTTTGTTGGGTGATCTATAGAGGACATCAATAAATGGGAGTGTCTTCCTTTTCCAGTTCAAGAGTAAATTTGAGTTTCGACATTCTTAATCTTACGAAGGTATTGTATGGTGTTATGGATCCTTTTCATCTCCTATACCAGTTAAACTCGATTCCGCCTACAGGCAAGAGGAGGAGGAGTTCACCACAGACTGTTATCATATAAATAATAATAAACTTGTAGCGAATGTGCCAGGAAAAGAGCTGAGTTGAGAAATTCAGTCACGTATTGGACGAATTACAATTAAAAATATTTTTATACGAGTAAGAATATAATTTTTAATAAAACGTAATTCTGTTTAATAATAATAAATGAACCATACCCCCGGCCGGGATTGAACCCGCGGTCATAGAGTCTCAAAACTCCAGCCCGTCGCGTTAGCCACTAGACCAGCTAGCCACAATAAGATTCATCCAACTAGGTATATTTCTACACCATAGGAAAGTTAGCACAGGCACCTCTGTGACCACAAATGCAAGTTTTTACAGACGAATCTCCAGCTAGCGTGGCCGTGACGAACTCTAGCTCAAGTCCCTTCACTGCCGTCAACATGACTTAAGAAATCGTAATGACACGATTGCAAATAAACCATACCCCCGGCCGGGATTGAACCCGCGGTCATAGAGTCTCAAAACTCCAGCCCGTCGCGTTAGCCACTAGACCAGCTAGCCACAATAAGATTCATCCAACTAGGTATATTTCTACACCATAGGAAAGTTAGCACAGGCACCTCTGTGACCACAAATGCAAGTTTTTACAGACGAATCTCCAGCTAGCGTGGCCGTGACGAACTCTAGCTCAAGTCCCTTCACTGCCGTCAACATGACTTAAGAAATCGTAATGACACGATTGCAAATAAACCATACCCCCGGCCGGGATTGAACCCGCGGTCATAGAGTCTCAAAACTCCAGAGGTGCCTGTGCTAACTTTCCTATGGTGTAGAAATATACCTAGTTGGATGAATCTTATTGTGGCTAGCTGGTCTAGTGGCTAACGCGACGGGCTGGAGTTTTGAGACTCTATGACCGCGGGTTCAATCCCGGCCGGGGGTATGGTTTATTTGCAATCGTGTCATTACGATTTCTTAAGTCAATAATAAATGACACACACACACACACACACACACACACACACACACACACACACAAGAGAGAGAGAGAGAGAGGGGTGGGTAGATTTCATTTCTTGGACTGTAAGAAGGCGTTTGACACAGTTCCACACAAGATATTAGTACAAAAGCTTGAGAACCAAGCAGGGATAACAGGGAAGGCACTACAATGGATCAGGGAATACCTGTCAGGAAGACAGCAGCGAGTCATGGTACGTGGCGAGGTGTCAGAGTGGGCACCTGTGACCAGCGGGGTCCCACAGGGGTCAGTCCTAGGACCGGTGCTGTTTCTGGTATTTGTGAACGACATTACGGAAGGAATAGACTCCGAAGTGTCCCTGTTTGCAGATGATGTGAAGTTGATTAAGAATTCAATTGGACGAGGACCAGGCAGAACTACAAAGGGATCTGGACAGGCTGCAGGCCTGGTCCAGCAATTGGCTCCTTGAGTTCAACTCCAAGTGCAAAGCCATAAAGATTGGGAAAGGGCAAAGAAGACCGCAGACGGAGTACAGTCTAGGGGACCAGAGACGACAAACTTCACTCAAAGAGAAAGGTCTTGGGGTGAGTATAACACCAGGCACATCTCCTGAGGCGCACATCAACCAAATGACTGCTGCACCATATGGGCGCCTAGCAAACCTAAGAATAGCATTCCGACATCTTAATAAGGAATCGTTAAGGACCCTGTACAACGTGTACGCTAGGCCCATATTGGAGAATGCGGCACCAGTTTGGAACCCACACCTAGTCAATCACGTAAAAAAACTAGAGAAAGTGCCAAGGTTTGCAACAAGACTAGTCCTAGAGCTAATGGGTATGTCCTACGAGGAGAGGTTAAAAGGGAAATCGACCTGACGACACTGGAGGATAGAGATAGGGGGGACATGATAAAGACATGTAAAAGACTGAGAAGAATTGACAAAGTGGACAGAGACAGAATGTTTCAGAGATGGGACACAGCAACAAGGGGACACAGCCAAAACTAAGTGTACTGGTATAGACGACAACGGACCCAGGAAAATAAGGAGACTAGTCGAAGAGTCAGAAATGAATATGCATGGATGAGGAGGGAGGCCCAGCGGCAATACGAGAATGATATAGCATGCAAAGCTTAATCTGACCCAAAGCCCTTCTACAACCATATCAGGAGGAAAACAACAGTCAAGAATTAAGTTATCAGAGTGAGGACGATCACAAGAGAATACAAATTATGTGAAGAGCGTAACAAGAGACTCAAGGAAGTGTTTTCAGTGGAGACAGAAAGGACTCAAGCAAACCGGGTTGGAAGGGTACACCAACAAGTGATGGACACTCTACATACAACAGAGGTGGTGGTGAAGAAGCTATTGAGGGAGCTAGATACCTCAGAGGCGGTGGGACCAGACATCTCTCTGTGGGTCCTGAGAGAAGGAGCAGAGACAGTGTGTGTGCCACTAACAACAATCTTCAATAACACACCTATCGAAACAGGGCAATTACCTGAGGTGTGGAAGACGGCAAATGTACACCCAATCTTTAAGAAAGGAGACAGGCAGGTGACAAAACTACAGACTAGTGTCACTGACATGAATAGTATGCAAAGTCATGGAGAAGCTTATCAGGAAAAGGATGGTGGACCACCTAAAAAGGAATGAGATTATACATGATAATCAGCACAGTTTCAGGGAGGGGAAATCATGTCACAAACCCACTGAAGTTTTAAGACAAGGTGACAGAAGTAAGACAGAGAGAGAGAGAGAGAGAGTGGGATGGATAGACTGCATTTTCTTGGACTGCAAGAAGGCTTTCGACACAGTTCCTCACAAGATATTTGTGCAAAAGCTAGAGGCAGGAATAACGGGAAAATCATTGCAATGTATCAGAGAATACCCGACACCAAGGAAACGAGTAATGATACGTGACGAGATGTTCGAGTGGGCGCCTGTTACGAGTGGAGTTCCACAAGGGTCAGTCGCAGGGCCGGTGCTGTTTCTGGTATATGTGAATGACATGAAGGAAAGGATAGATTCAGAGGTGTCCCTATTTGCAGCCAATGCGGAGAATTCAAATGGACCATGACCAGGTGGGACTACAAAGAATCTGGACAGGCTGCAAGCCTGGTCCAACAACGGGCTCCTGGAATTTAACCCCACCAAATGAAGTCATAAGGAGTTGGGGGAAGGTGAAAGAAGACGGCAGGCAGAGTACAGGCTACAGGGCCAATACCTCCAAAACTTACTCAGGGAAAAGGATCCTGGTGTGAGTATAAACCGAGCACCTCTGAAACACATTAACCAAATAACTGCTGCAGCACATGGGCGCCTGGCAAAGTTAAGAATAGCGTTTCGGTACCTGAGTAAGGAATCATTCAAGACTGTACACTGTGTATATCAGGCCCATATTGGAGTAAGCAACACCAGTTTGGAATCTACACCTGCGCAAACATACCAAGAAATTAGAGAAAGTGCGAAGGCTGCAACAAGACTAGTCCCGGAGCTAGGGGTATGTCCTACGAGGAGAGGTTAAGGGGAATCGACCTAACGACACTGGAGGACAGGAATGATAGGGGGGAAATGATAACGACATACATGTATAAAATACTGAGAGGAATCGACAAGGTGGACAGACAGGATGTTCCAGAGATGAGACACAGCAACAAGGGGTCACAGTTGGAAGTTGAAGACTCAGATGAGTCACAGGGATGTTAGGAAGTATTTCTTGAGTCAGAGTTGTCAGGAAGTGGAATAGTCTGGGAAGTGATGTAGCAGAGGCAGGATCCATACATAGCTTTAAGAAGAGGTATGATAAAGCTCATGGAGCAGGAAGAGTGACTTAGTAGCGACCAGTAATGAGACGGGGCCAGGAGCTGCGCCTCGACTCTTGCAACCACAACTAGGTGAGTGCACGCACGCATGCGTGCGCTATCATTACCCAGACACGTGTGTTTATTCTCTTGCCCCAAAATTTCCAGCTTCAGATATTTCAAACAGAATAAATAAATAAATATGTAATAGTGACAATATTCAAATCTAGTTCTTATGGCCTAGGTACCGAAGAATTGTATATGACGATGTTAAATCATCTGGAATATTTTGAACACAGTCAAACATTCCTCAGCGATGTAACAGTAATAGGAATGACTGCTTTACAACCTTCATTCTCAAATGTTTTCCAAAACAATATAGTCCAGGACTGGGCTCTACGGACTTCGCATGACTAAGCCCTAACACCTTAATAAATTGGTTGTTATGTTTGAAGGAGTTGAAGTCAATAGTATAAGGGGTTATAAAGTCAGTGCGAGTCAGAGGGAAGTGGGTATCATCTGAAAGGTTTTAATTTGAGTAAATCGGTATCGGCGTTAGTTGGAAATTTAATGTCGATTTTATGATGGTAAGGAGGTCTCCGGAGTACTTAAAAAGAGCAAGGTTTGTAGTTCGTGGTGTGACATGTATGACAAGATGAGTAGGTACCGTATCAGTGGCATTGAAGATGCCTTGTAAGAATCCTTTCTGGTAGTTATGAGGTTCAGCGCTACTTTTTTATAATAATAATAATAATAATAACGGAAGTTCGGATCACTTCCATTGAGGTTTCTAGTGATGTCGAGGTGGTGTAAATTTTAGCCCCGACGTGAGAACTTCGTTGTGTGTGTGTGTGTGTGTGTGTGTGTGTGTGTGTGTGTGTGTGTGTGTGTGTGTGTGTGTGTGTGTGTTAATGTTACCAATGCAGATGAACTACAGTTTGCCAGTGAATTCCAGTCATTACTGTAATTTTCCATGGTGCGGGAGCTTCATGAATTAATTTAGGAAATAAACGATGGTTACTTGAGATGCAAATTTGTTATTCAGAATCTTTCTCGACACTAAGGTAATTTGCCTGGGTAAGCATTCTTAAGAAGAAAAGAATAAGCTAGTTGCATCGTTCACAATATCTACATAAATTCCTTTTCCTCTGTATGAAAGACGTGTCATCCTGGGGTATGGAAGCACCCAAGTAAGAGTAATTTTAACGCTGATCGAATGAGACCTTACTAATTAAGCTTCAATGGCTACAGAAACAACAATGGAAGGTTTAATATCTTCATCGTCCAACAGAAGTTTCTTAGGTCAGGCTGAAGAATTTTATTACCTGGGGTACGATATCCATCCTGTGTGATGGAATATGACAAGGGCTAACAAACAAGCTCCCTCATTATTTCTCATGCACCAACCTCTCTTTCCCGTGGACTCGTGTTCCTCCTCCTTCCACTCCTATTTTCCAACTCTTCGCTTTTCCCATCTAATTTTCCACTTCCGTCTTTCTCTCCTCTCGCTCACATCTTCAGCTACACCCACCACCATTGTTAATCCCTTAATGTTTGTCACTTTCTCAAACTCCAAGTAATCAGTCTCTCCTGATCTCAGACTTTTCCTACCCATTGTCCTCTACACACACATACACATACACACACACACACACACACACACACACACACACACACACACACACACACACACACACACACACACACACGCACGCACGCACACGCTCACAGACGCACACGCACGCAAACGCGCACACACGCACACACACGGACACACACCCTCTCACACACACACACGCACACACACACACACACACACACACACACACACACACACACACACACACACACACACACACACACACACACACACACACACACACATATACACAGTGAAGAAGCGGGACCAAGAGCTGTGAATCGACCCCTGCAAACACAACTAGGTGAGTACACACACACTAAACCTGGTTTTATAAAACAAGCAGCACCCCGGTCAACCCTAACACCCAATCACTGACCACTCTCCCGCCAGCCCAATGCCATTTCCATACCAACTCAATCACTCACTGTACACGTTGCACCTCCCCTCCCTTACATGAAAACACCATACTAATCCTTCCTCTCCACCCATCCCGAAGCCAACATCTCCACCTCATCCTGTAAATCCATTTCGAATATATCCATTCATCTATTATTCCCTACCAAACTCGCTATCCCAGAGTAATTTAGTATGTCTCGCGACCAAAAGAACCAAAGATCGGATTCTTTGCCAGGTGAGACGCGTGGGTATGGTTCCTTACATTTTCTGCCACCTTGTGTCCAGTAATGACATAGAATCTACTCGGTTTTAGTGGATCTCATATTTGGAACCCCATGGTAGATAGTATTTATATTTCCAGGGTTCTTAACCCAATGAAAAAAAAAAAAAAAAAAAAAGACACAAAGATATCCAATATCATTGATTTCAAAGACGAAACTAGTCACTGGAGGAAAAAAAAAAATACTTCACAGGCCAACCTTTCATTGGGACAATGTTGCGATCTGTTAAGAAACTGAGTCATGATTCTGTACAGATCTTAACTGATAGAAATGTATTCTTAATACAGATATGTTCTACAAGGTTTCTTTTCTTCACTTTAGTGGAAAACCTATTATTTAGTTCCAGGAGTCATTGAAGCTTTATGGTAATCATTATTTCGAATTATAGAAAATTCTCATACTACACTGATGAAACAATAACCACTGAAAGCCTCATAATAAGTCTGGGAAAAGTATATTAACTAGTACGAAACGACAAAAGATTCAACTTTAAGTAGAATGCAAAGACAGCAACAATAGCTGCTGTAGAGAAGTCAACCCAAGTTGCAGAATCCCAGAGGAAACCACATACTTAAGAGACTATGTTTCACACCCATTCCAAAGTATTGGCACTATATTACTGGCACATTCCCTCTTGTATTTATTGATAAATTCCCTCTGACGATTTTTTCAGCTTTCTAGATACTTTTCAAGTAACTTTTTCCCATAGTGTTTTATAGACCTATTTATTGGCACATGCTCTTTCAAATGTTTAAATACATTCAGTTCATTCTTCTTTTTAATATCACTTCCAATCAGTTCGTTTACCTGAGTTTTACTTAATCATACCACGTTGCTATTTCATTTCTTTACCTTCATTATCTCTATCTCACACACATTTCCAAACTCCTCCACGAACTTTAGCAACTTTCCCTCTGAATCTTCCAAAGCACTGGGTCGTAAGCAAACATCAACTGTAGCAACACAAACTTTGTCAGATTCATTAAGAGCACTCTTCTCAAACGCTTGGGTATACATGGAATATACCTGGAGAGGGCTTCGTGGGTCAACGCCCCCGCGGCTCGGCCTGAGACCAGGTCTGGTGATGGATCAGGGCCTGATCAACCAGGCTGTTATTGCTGGCCGCACGCAAACTGACGTACGAACCACAGCCCGGCTGGTCAGGTACTGACTTTATGTGCTTGTTCAGTACTAACTTGACAGCCAGGGGTCTATTGGTAATCCACCTTAGGTATGCTGAGAAGCAGTTGAATAGTCTTGGGCCCCTGACACTTATTGTGTTGTCTCTCGGTGTACTCATGGCTCCCTTGCTTCTCATGGGGGGAACGTTGCATCTCCTGCCAAGTCTTTTGCTTTCACAGGGAGTGATTCTCGTGTGCAAGTTTGGTACTAATCCCTCTAGGATTTTCCAAGTGTGTATTATCATGTATCTCTCTCGCCCGCGTTCAAGGGAAAACAAATCAAGGGGCTTCTACCGTTCCCAGTAATTTAGGTGTCTTATCGTACTTATGTGTGTGGCATGAAAGTTCTTTGTACACTCTCCAGGTCAGCAGTTTCGCCTGCCTTGAAGGAAGCATTTATTGTACAGCAGTATTCCAGCCTAGAGAGAACAAGCGATTTGAAGAGAATCATCATGGGCTTGGCGTCCCTAGTTTTGAAGGTTCTCATTATTCATCCTATCATTTTCCTAGCAGATGTGGTAGATACATTGTTGTGATCTTTGAATGTGAGATCCTCTGATATTATCACTCCCAGGTCCTTCACATTACTTTTTCGTTCTTCTGTATGGTTAGAATTTGTTGTATACCCTGATACAGTTTTAATTTTCTCAAGTTTTTCATATCTGAGTAGTGGAAATTTCTCTTCATTGAACTTCATATTTTGAGTGGCCTGTTTGAAGATTTGGTTGACGTCCGCTTGGAGTCCTACGGTGTATTCTATGGAAGACCCTGTCGTGGCAATTCGGGTCTCATCCATCAGAAATGAGGATGAGGAACAGGATGGGAGTGAGTACTGGGCCTTGTGGAACAGAGCTTTCCACTCTAGCTGCCTCGGACTTTACTCTGTTTACTATTACTCTTTGTGTTTTATTTGTCAGGAGGTTATAGATCCATCTACCAACTTTTCCTGTTATTCTTTTATCAAGCATTTTGTGCGTTATTACACCGTGGTCACACTTGTCGAAGGCTTTTGCAAAGTCTGTCCCATCTCGCCTAAGCAGGGGCCCAATAATGGGTGTTGTTTTTTCCTTAGATTTGGCATAAGAGAAGTATTTTTTTAATGTCCTTTATGACTTTTAGTTCTTCCTGCAAAATTCCTTTAGCTTGAGTTCAATATTTGCCATTTCACTGACCAGTGCCTCCCTTCGTATTTCAGATATATTGGCTCCTCTCAGGAGCTCTGTGTTTCTTCGCCTTATTCTGTATAGGGAGCGCCTCTTTCTAATTTACATCTTCTCTTTCTTTTTCTTAATGGAATGTTCCTTGAGCAGATCTCAAGAACCACAGAGTTTATTTTTTCTAAGCAAAGGTTCGGATCCATGTTGCTTAGGATATTTTCCCAGTTTTTCATTTGGAGCCCTGGGCATACATGTCTGTACCTCTGTTGTATTGTGATCT
The DNA here is from genome assembly GCF_038502225.1 of Cherax quadricarinatus. Classification (NCBI taxonomy): domain Eukaryota; kingdom Metazoa; phylum Arthropoda; class Malacostraca; order Decapoda; family Parastacidae; genus Cherax; species Cherax quadricarinatus. The sequence goes on from NC_091298.1 coordinate 26,974,119, forward strand.
GAGTGTATTGTCTTTGATACGGTTATATTACGTATCAGATCGTCGTTGTTAGTGAAGGTGAGGTCCAGCGTATTTTCTAGTCTTGTAGGCTCCAATATTTGCTGGTTTAAGGTGAATTTGGTGCAGAGATTTAATAGCTCGTGTGTGTATGAATTTTCATCTGAGCTGCCTCCTGGGGTGATCTCTGCTAAGATATTCTTTTTTACACTCCTCCATTTTAGGTGTCTCAAGTTGAAATCTCCCAGTAGCAAAATGTTTGGGGCAGGAGTTTAGTATTCAAATATATGACATCCCCAACCATGAAGATGTTAAATAACCGCGACAACATCACACGTTACTGTAAAAGCCTTCTTTTTCAGAAAAATATTCTCTTGAATACATCCTGAATTTAGCTTCACTCTTATAAAAACAATTTTTGAGACTGCAACTATAAATCTTTTCCTTGCATTTGTAAAAACAGAATAGTTGCATCTACATATATCATACTGTGTCTTTTTCCAAATCCATAAATGAATTTAATGCTTACATTCATGCTACGATGCAGACACGTGAGCCACTCTCTCTCTCTCTTTTCTTCATAAAACTTCTTTGTTTCTCTTCAGTCAGAATTTCCATTTTTCCCACCATTGTTTCTTTCAGAATTTTGCCTTATGCTACGTTGTATACACAGATTTATTCAAGAAATCTTTTAACTTCATTCATTTCTTTACCCTTTTATACAAAATATTCTAGCATGCTTCTTACAAGTCATAATGTACACTTATTCCACGAATACATTAAACAAATGCACCAACCATTCCAAAACTTTATCGTCACTTGTTTTCAGTATCTTAATCTTAATACGTTGCATCGCCTGTGGCATCCCTCAGCTTAATCCTCTCTCCACACTCACTTCCGACACTTCTCATTTACAATGAAATATTCTCTGCCGTATGCATAAAATTTCATTCTCTTTCTCGTTATATACATTCACTAATATTT
>NC_091298.1:26980099-26987599 GCF_038502225.1 Cherax quadricarinatus
CTTGTCAGGAAGACAGCAGCGAACCATGCTACGTGGCTAGGTGTCAGAGTGGGCACCTGCGACCAGCAGGGTCCCACAGGGGTCAGTCCTAGGACCAGTGCTATTTCTGGTATTTGTGAACGACATGACGGAAGGAATAGACTCCGAAGTGTCCCCTGTTTGCAGATGACGTGAAGTTGAGAAGAATTCATTCGATCGAAGACCAGGCAGAACTACAAAGGGATCTGGACAGGCTGCAGACCTGGTCCAGCAATTGGCTCCTGGAGTTTAACCCCACCAAGTGCAAAGTCATGAAGATTGGGGAAGGGCAAAGAAGACCGCAGACGGAGTACAATCTAGGGGGGCCAGAGACTACAAACCTCTCTCAAGGAAAAAGATCTTGGGGTGACTATAACACCAAGCACATCTCCTGAAGCGCACATCAACCAAATAACTGCTGCAGCATATGGGCACCTAGGAAACCTCAGAACAGCATTCCGACATCTTAATAAGGAATCGTTCAGGACCCTGTACACCGTGTACGTTAGGCCCATATTGGAGTATGTGGCACCAGTTTGAAATCCACACCTAGCCAAGCACGTAAAGAAACTAAAGAAAGTGCAAAGGTTTGCAACAAGACTAGTCCCAGAGCTAAGAGGTATGTCCTACGAGGAGAGGTTAAGGGAAATCAACCTGACGACACTGGAGGACAGGAGAGATAGGGGGGACATGATAACGACATGCAAAATACTGAGAGGAATTGACAAGGTGGACTCAGACAGGATGTTCCAGAGATGGGACACAGCAACAAGGGGACACAGTTGGAAGTTGAAGACACAGATGAATCACAGGGATGTTAAGAAAGAATTTCTTCAGCCATGGAGTGGTCAGGAAGTGGAATAGTTTGGGAATCGATGTAGTGGAGGCAGGGTCCATACATAGCTTTAAGCAGAGGTACGATAAAGCTCACGGTTAAGGGAGAGTGACCTAGTAGCGACCAGTAAAGAGGCGGGTCCAGGAGCTTGGACTCGACCCCTGCAGCCTCAACTAGGTGAGTACACACACACACACGCACGCACACACACACACACACACACACACACACACACACACACACACACACACACACACACACACACACACACACACACACACATGAACAATCCAGTCTAAGGGCCATAAGGTGGTAATTGCTGTAATGTACAACCCGCCACACAACTGCAGGAGGCCAAGAGAAGAATACGACGAGAGCAACAGAGCAATGGTAGACATACTAGCCGAGGTTGCCAGAAGTGCTCAAATGGGGAGAGCAAAGTTATTAGTGATTTCAGTCACAAGGAGATTGGGAAAACCTGGAGCCACATGGGGGTCCCAAATTATGGAGAGCCAAGATGATGGATGTGGTACTGGAAAACCTCATGCATCAACATGTTAGACACACTACCAGTGAGAGAGAGGGGAGGATGATCCAGCAAGGCTGGACCTAGTATTCACCTTGAGTGGTTCGACATGGAAGATATCACGTACGAAAGGTTCCTTGGAGCTAGTGATCATGTGATTCTGTGCTTTGATTACATAGTTGAGCTACAAGCGGAGAGGGGAGCGGGAATAGGATGGGATAAACGAAACTACAAAAGGGAAGACTACATAGGCATGAGGAACTTCCTACAAGACGTTCAGTGGGAGAGAGAATTGGCAGGAAAACCAGTAAAAGAAAGGATGGACTATGCGACAAAATGCGAGGAGGCAGAGAGGTTGTTCCCCAGGAAAACGGAAGTAATGGGAAGACCAGAACGAGTCCTTGGTTCACCCAAAGGTGTAGGGAGGCAAAAACTAAGTGCAATAGAGAATGGAAAAAGTACAGAAGACAGAGGACCCAAGAAAATAAAGAGGTTAGCCGAAGAGCCAGAAACGAATATGCACAGATAAGAAATGAGGCACAGCAACAATATGGAAATGACATAGCATCAAAATACAAGTCTGAACTGAAGCTGTTGTATAGCCATATCAGGAGGAAAACAACAGTTAAGGACCAGGTAATCAGGCTGACGAAGGAAGGTGGGGAGTTCACAAGAAACGACCAAGAGGTATGTGAGGAACTCAACATGAGATTTAAAGAAGTATTTACAGTGGAGACAGGAAGGACTCCAGGAATTCAGAATAGGGAGGTACAGTAACAGGTGCTGGATGAAATACACACAACCGAGGAGGAGGTGATGAAGCTGCTATATGAACTTGATACCTCAAAGACGGACCAGATATCTCTTCTTGGGTCCTTAGAGAGGGAGCAGAGATGTTTGTACCACTAACAAAAATCTTCAACACATCCATTGGGCAATTACCTAAGTTATGGAAGATTGCAAATGTAGTCTCAATTTTTAAGAAATGAGACAGACAAGAGGCATTAAACTACAGACCTGTGTCACTGACGTGTATAGTATGCAAAGTCATGGAGAAGATCATCAGGAGGAGAGTCTTGGAGCACCTAGAAAGACACAAGCTTGTAAATGACAACCAGCATGGTTTCAGAGAAGGAAAATCCTGTCTCTCAAATCTTCTTGAGTTTTATGACAAGGTAACAGAAGTAAAACACGAGAGAGAGGGGTGGATAGACTGCATTTTCTTGGACTGCAAGAAGGCCTTCGACACAGTTGCTCCCAAAAGGTTAGTGCAAAAGCTAGAGGATCAGGTACACATAACAGGAAAGGCACTGAAATGGATCAGAGAATATCTGACAGGGATGCAACAGCGAGTCATGGTACGTGACGAAGTGTCAGAGTGGGCGCCTGTGACGAGCGGGGTTCCACAGGGGTCAGTCCTAGGACCTGTGCTGTTTTTGGTATATGTGAATGATATAACCGAAGGGATAGACTCGGAAGTGTCCCTGTGTGCAGATGATGTGAAGTTAATGAGAAGAATTACATCGGTCGAGGATTAGGCAAGACTACAAAGAGACCTGAACAGGCTACAAGAATGGTTCAGCAATTGGCTCCTGAATTTAACCCCGCCAAATGCAAAGTCATGAAGATCGGGGAAGGGCAAAGAAGACCGCAGGCACACATCTCCTGAGGCACACATCAATCAGATAACTGCTGCAGCATACAGGCGTCTGGCAAACCTAGAATAGCTTTCCGATACCTCGGTAAGGAATCGTTCAAGACTCTGTATACCATATACGTCAAGCCCATACTGGAGTATGCAGCACCAATTTGGAATCCACATCTGGTCAAGCACGTCAAGAAATTAGAGAAAGTGCAAAGGTTTACAACAAGACTAGTCCCAGACCTAAGGGGATTGGCCTATGAAGAAAGGTTAAGGGAAATCGGCCTGACGACACTGGAGGACAGGAGGGTCAGGGGAGACATGGTAATGACATAAAATACTGCGAGGAATTGACAAGGTGGACAAAGACAGGATATTCCAGAGATGGAACACAGAAACATCGGGTCACAACTGGAAGATGAAGACTCTTATGAATCAAAGAGACGTTAGGAAGTATTTCTTCAGTCACAGAGTTGTCAGGAAGTGGAATAGTCTAGAAAGTGACGTAGAGGAGGCAGGAACCATACATAGTTTTAAGACGAGGTTTGATACAGCTCTGGTGCAGAGAGAGAGGACCTAGTAGCAAACAGTGAAGAGGCGGGGCCAGGAGCTATGACTCGACCCCTGCAACCACAAATATGCGAGTATAAATAGGTGAGTAAGTACACACACACACACACACACACACACACACACACACACACACACACACACACACACACACACACACACACACACACACACACACACACGTAAGTTATCTAAGCACTGGCTATTACCCTCTACTTAAAATCCACACGAATTATAAACCACATATGTGGTTTATAATTCTAAAATTTAAATGTCTGAACCCTTTTTTCCCTACTCATGTTCATTCTTATTTACTGCTTATTGTTCTGTCGCTCTCCTTCTCTCACATAAGATTGATTAAATTTGGTTAATATTTCATTTAACCTCTTGTTTCTCCAGTGAATGCTAAATGTAATTAAAAAATAAAATATGTACTGAAATCTCAACAAAATCAAGGTGGCAAAACATCCGGCTAAAACAGCATAAATATTTAATGCCACTTTTGGCACCTGTCAACTTTCAACAGGAAAATAATCTTTACCCGAACTTAAATATCTTCATAAATCCATAGTTATTTATATGATGTATTACTATTTTGGATTTTTTTCTAATTATTGATGTACACTGAAACATAAAACTCAAAATTCGATGTGTAAGTTTAGTTAACAGTGTTATAGTGTCAGTGTTATAGGGAGTGTTAGTATTAGTGTCAGTATTATAGTGTCAGTGTTAGTATCAGTGTTAGTGTCAGTGTTATAGTGAGTGTCAGTGTTAGTGTCAGTATTATAGTGTCAGTGTTAGTGTCAGTGTTAGTATCAGTGTTAGTGTCAGTGCTATAGTGAGTGTCAGTGTTAGTGTCAGTATTATAGTGTCAGTGTTAGTGTCAGTATTAGTATCAGTGTTAGTGTCAGTGTTATAGTGAGTGTCAGTGTTATAGTATCAATGTTATAGTGAGTATCAGTGTTATAGTGAGTGTCAGTGTTATAGTGAGTATCAATGTTATAGTGAGTATCAGTGTTATAGTGAGTGTCAGTGTTATAGTGAGTATCAATGTTATAGTGAGTGTCAGTGTTATAGTGAGTATCAATGTTATAGTGAGTATCAGTGTCATAGTGAGTGTCAGTGTTATAGTGAGTATCAGTGTTGTAGTGAGTATGTGTTATAGTGAGTGTCAGTGTTACTTCAGGCAGGTGTGAGGTGTCAGCTGGATGCTATATAAGGCACTTGATAATTTTGAGACTTATTTAACTTATTTACTTACTGATCACTTGTAATTTTTCTTTTATGATAATTATTCTCAGTTTTATTATTGTAATCTTGTGAAGAGTAAACACTTGAAGGGAGTTATATAGCGAGTGAAGAATGGGATGCAATGATGTTCGATCCAAATAAGAGGATCGGCATAGTTCCTTGGATCAAGAGCCACACAAAACCCTACACCAGCATGAAAGTACCACTTTCAAGGGTATTGTAAAAATCAATGATTATCAGCTACTTAACAACATAACAGAAAGGAGGAACACTGCAACAGGTCTACTGACCCATGCGGAGCAGGTCCATGTGTCCCCCCCCCGGATTAGCCCAATGACCCCCCCCCGAATTAGCCCAATGACCCCCCCCCCGAATTAGCCCAATGACCCCCCCCCCGAATTAGCCCAATGACCCTCCCCCCCCCCGCCCCGAATTAGCCCAATGACCCACCCAGTCTTGCCACCTCCACTCAAGGAGCACGGCACCAGACCCAGCAGCACAAGCTAGTCAGGTCCAACTCACACCCACCCACACCCACTCATGTATTTATCTAACTTATTTTTAAAGCTACACAACGTTTTAGCCTGAATAACTGTACTCGGGAGTTTGTTCCACTCATCCACAACTCTATTACCAAACCAGTGCTTTCCTATATCCTTCCTGAATCTGAATTTTTCCAACTTGAAACCATTGCTGCGAGTCCTGTTTTGGCTGGAAATTTTCAGCACACTATTTGCGTCCACTTTATTTATTCCTGTTTTCCATTTATACACCTCGATCATTCCCCCCTAATTCTACGCCTTTCGAGAGTGCAGATTCAGGGCCCTCAGTCTATCCTCATAGGGAAGATTTCTGATACATGGGATCATCTTTGTCATCCTCCTTTGTACGTTTTCCAGAGCATTTATATCCATTCTGTAATACGGTGACCAGAACGGAGCAGCATAGTCTAAATGAGGCCTAACCAAGGATATATAGAGTTGAACAACCTGAGGACTTCTATTATTTATACTTCTAGATATGAAGCCAAGAATTCTGTTAGCTTTATTGCGAACAATAATGCACTGCTGTCTTGGTTTTAGATTACTGCTAACCAGAACTCCTGAATTCTTTTCGCAATCAGTAGTATTAAGATCTACATTTAGTTTATATGTGGCATGGTTATTTACCTGTCCAACATTTAGAACTTTGCATTTGTCAATGTTAAACTGCATCTGCCACTTCTCCGGCCATTGCATCAGTCTATTCAAATCATCCTGGAGTGCTCTAGTGTCCTCATTAGAATGAATTGGACGGCCTATTTTGGTGTCATCAGCAAATTTGCTTATGTCGCTATTTATTCCCTCATCTATGTCTTTTATGTAAATTGTAAACAACAACGGGCCCAACACTGACCCCTGAGGAACACCGCTTGTGACATGCCCCCATTCAGTTTTCTCCCCATTTATGCAAACTCTCTGCTGCCTATTTGTCAGCCATGCCTCTACCCAGGAAAAAAATTCTCCTCCTATTCCGTGTGCCTTAAGTTTCCTCAATAGCCTCTGGTGTGGAACTTTATCGAAAGCCTTACTGAAGTCCATATACACAATATCATATTCATTACCATGATCAACCTCCTCAAACACCTTAGTGAAAAAAGTTAGTAAATTCGTAAGATGGGAACGCCCCTTTGTAAAACGGTGTTGAGATTCATTAATCAATCTGTGCCTATCAAGATGGCTACGAATTGCTTCGGCAATTATTGATTCCATAAATTTTCCCACTATGGAGGTAAGGCTTATTGGTCTATAGTTCGAAGCCAAGGACCTGTCACCTGCCTTGTAATTAGGTATTACATCTTCCATTTTCCACTTATCAGGCACTATGCCAGTTTGTAGTGATATGTTAAAAAGATTAGCCAAAGTTATGCTAAGTTCCTCTTTACATTCCTTTAACACCCTTGCAAACAGTTCATCAGGACCTGGGGATTTGTTAGGTTTTAGTTTATCTGTCTGAGGACCATGTCACTAGTTACCGCAATCGTGCATAGTTTATTATCATCCTGTTTTACATAATCTATTATTTCAGGAATATCCCTAGTATTTTCCTGGGTGAAAACCGAGAGGAAGTAGGTATTGAGAATTTCACACATATCCTTATCACTGTCAGTGATCTGACCAGAGTTACTCTTAAGTGGGCCAATCTTGTCCCTAATCTTACTTCTGTATACCTGAAAGAACCCTTTTGGGTTAGTCATAATCCCTTTTTGCTTTTCTTATTCTTGTCTTTATTTCTCTCTTTAATTGAATATATTGATTTCTTAACTGACTATCCCCTTTTTTGATACGCCTATATATGCCTCTCTTTTGATCGATGAGATGTTTTAATCTATTGATCATCCATTTGGGATCATTTTTGTTAGATCTAATTTCCCTACTCGGAACAAAAATTGTCTGGGCAGCTAGAACTATGCTCTGAAAAACGCAATATTGGCAACCAAGATCACCTACCTGACCCATAGTCAGGTAGGTGACCAATTTAGCCCACCCAGGTAATTTTTCAGTCCCATGAAGTCGGCCAAGCGAAAATCTGGGACAGATTTGACTGCAGTTCTCTGGGCAATTCTATGATATATTGAAACTAAGTGATTTGTGATCACTTTCCCCAAGCTCATCATTA
>NC_091298.1:26992599-26996790 GCF_038502225.1 Cherax quadricarinatus
GGAGTATGAAGAGTTTATTATTGCATATATAACTGAAATAATAGTTTTGGCAGTTGGATGTAAACAATTAAACGATGGATGACGTTTGAATATCTTTAAGGAAATATAAAAGTAGTTAATAAGGATCTCAGTAACAAGCTTATGATAATGATCAGACTACCTTGTTGGGTAGTGTAAATAAGGGACCATCAGTGAGCTGTATTCTAACAACAAACATAGAAGAAAAAAAAGAATTAAAGGTTTGCAGGTTAATTCTAGTGTAAACCCACTCACACCTTGCCATGCGAAGACAAACACACTTGTCCATCACAGTCGTTATTCTGACTAGATCCACCGTGCTCGCGATATAAACGGCAAGCACAGAAGCTTTCTTGGGTGAGTGTTTCCCTCTACTCCCTACACAGTTTTACATACCGGGCTCATAGACGCTAACGTATTCAGTGTTGAGACGTAAGCACTCCAACACTCAAGCTTAACTGCTTATATTATCTGTGGCAGGGGCTCTTGCCCATTATGGAAGCACAGTTGTAGCTGTAACGGCCACACTTGGCACGTTTAAGACTGATGTCCTTAGTACATCAAGGTGAAAACAAGGTGATGTATCTGCGAAAAAAAAAAAAATACCAGAGGTCTAGGGAACTGCAACTTCATCAGCCGAGAGAAAGGTAGATTTAACTGGCACAACAGATCAAGAGAAGAGTCATCACAAAAATAAAGAACAGACCAGTGAGCCACCAAACATGCCTTAGGATAGTCCAGTTTTCTGTAGATGGAGCAGGAACCTGCACAGAAATAAGCCTTGAAGAGAGTTGAGTAGTGAAATCTTTTTCCTTGTACAAGGAGACAAATTCAATAAAGTAGAGATATCCTAGCTTCAAGGCTGAGTAAGAAGAGGCAGGGTTTATTGGATTCTCTCTGACAAAGGAAATAATTTCTCCATTTCCGTGGATCAACAGCACTATACTGGCATCAAGGAAGTCGCTTGAAGGAAATATAGTGAAGGACTTTAGTAGAATATTAGTAATATTATAGTATAATAGTACAATATTATCGATTAGTAGTAGTAAGTGTAGTAGTAATATTGTATTAGTAGTATAATAATAGTTTAATAGAGTAGAGGCTGCCAGTGAAATCTAGTTTTAGCTGTCCGCTTACATTTCCATACACTTCCCATTTTTCAATGTGCTGCAAGTTTTAAAATGCTGATTATGACGCAAGTATCTTACACTGTGCTGTCTGTTCATCTCTCTCTCTCTCTCCCCCCTCCCCCTTTCCCTCTCTCCCCTTTCCCTCTCCCCCTTTCCCTCTCTCTCCCTTTCCTTTCCTCTAAATGTGTCCCTCCAGAACACTTAAACTGCTGACACCAGCAAATCACATTGCCCTCTGCCAACAACAGTCCTCTGACGTGGACAGACCATTTGTCTCTGAGTGAGCGCGACATCTGGCGTGTGACGAGACGCCTCTCCACCTGTTGCTCCTCTGGGCAGTGTTCATGTCCTGCTTTTTGCTCACTTGTGATCATGGCTTGTAAAACAACAGTCGTCATTGAAAGCAGATTACTTGCTGCATTAACTCTGCGAAAATCAGTCTGAAAATAAGAAATACTTATTTTTTTAATGTTGATTGATAATTAAATTTAAGCTGACTTTAGAGATACTAACAGGCTAAGCTTAATAATTATTTAAGTTACGATAGACCGTCGCAGTATGACTCTTTCAGGTTTAGCGCTAGACTTAATTATAGTACTAGGTTAGGTCTTAAGGTTACTTTTTGTAAAAATCGATTATTTTATTATGCCATCATTAAAAAATGTCTAGTACTCGGTTGGATAATAGGATGAGCATATGTTGATTGTTATTAATTATTATTATTATTGAATATTAAAATGGTATAAAATACCGACCGAGCCTTATACACTGCGGTATATAAGGCTCCATCCTGTCACTCCAACTCCATATTGTTTCAGACTATGGAACAATACTCTTCTCCAGACTGAGGGACTGACCACCTCAAAACTTCAAGGGTGATGGACTGATTACGTCGTCTTCACGTTTCTTCTGTCAACTTTTCTGTACCCGACTGAAGAAGCCTACTGTGTAGGCGAAACGTTTCGAAACAGATACCTAACTGTTACCTATGTGTCTTACCTAACAATATTATTATATGTAAACCATACCACGGGCGGGATTTGAACCCGCGGTCAGAGTCTCAAAACTCCAGACCGTCGCATTAGCCACTGGACCAGTGGCTAACCAGTTTGCAATCGTGTCATTACGATTTCGTGAGTCATTATTATATGTATCCCCGAAGGGGTACCTATGAGAGGTTACCTGATATTTTTCTTTTTCATCTTCCTCCAATTTCTCGACTGCATTTCGCTAATAACTCGAGAACGCCTCACTCAGTGAGAACTAAGTTCTTTAAACAAACGTCTTTGCAAGCCACATGGCCGAAGTTGTTAAACCCATTCCCAACCTCATGGAATGGCTCTGATAACTCCAAAACCTTCAGTGGTGTAATTTCAAACGTTCAGAAAAGAGGCCAGAAATTGAATGATAATGGGGAATGAAATTCAAATATGTATAGGTGCAGATCTGACGATTCTCTGTGTAAAACAGTAAAATCTATTTCCGTTAACTCTGATGAAATAATTGTTTACCTTAGAATTAGATGAATGGCTTCAATGGCGGATGCATCTTAGCGCCGGGATAATACCTAATAAATTTTGCTTGCGTGCTGACAACTCTGTCGATGGAGTAAAACAGAAAAAAAGAACTTGGACTCTTTGGAATCCATGACATAACTGAAGAATAACTTTTCCTCATCCTTCACGTGTATCCTTCGATTGTATAACTTGTGAAGGGTTCCATTAAGATCTGTGTTATTAATTGTCATAATATAAACAGGGCAAACTCAATTTCATACACACTGAACAATTTTAAATCTCACATCACCGCAGGAATCGCCCACCGACCGTGGCCAGCTGACTGTCTCGTTTTATTGCGATGTTTGGATTCAGCTCTAGTTTTTATTATTCACAGGCGTGTACATATATGCACATTAATGCTTTAACATGTATATATATGCTCATGAATGCATATTAACACAAAAACCTAAGAGAGCACATGCACGCACACACGCCCACTCATACGAGTATATTTAAAATATGTACTACATACAATACATACATACGTAAACATACACACATAGGCACACATGCATATTTATCTATACGCATATGCATGCATATGGTCACGTATACATATGTAAACGTATACATAGGCACACATGCATGCATACGCCTACAGTTAGTAACTCACTCAGCTCAGTCTGAGTGTTCGTGGTTTGATCCCCAGCACGTGTGGAAATGCTGTGTATATTTCCTTACAACCGCTGACCCTTTTGACGTAGCAGTCAATAGGTACCTGGGTGTCAGTCGACTCTTGTGGGGTTCTCTGCAGAGAGTGGTTGTGAACCTTAGGGCTGGGTTTCCAAATGAGCTGCGGTAGGATAACAGTTGCTACCGTAAAATATATATATTATAATCTAAATGTGCCCCTATTAGTTCTTCAGAATATTTTAAAATTACTAGAAAAATATTTTTTTTATTGCAGGGTTGAGGGGTTTCGGGAGTGGTGAGCTGGCAGTAACTTAGCGTAGTTGTTCATGCGTTCTGTGTGCAGGATCTTCAATGTTTTAAATGTAATGTGTTTTCTTTGTCTCCTATTAATTATTGTTAATTGCCTTAATATGTATAATAATTTTCTTTAGTTGTATGAACTGTATAAACATCCTCGGGAAAGTAGTTGGTTTTATATTCCTGGTAATTAATATGGCAGCTTTAGTTCATTGCTTTTAATTGCTTCACCAACCTTCGTAACTATTCCTGGAATCTTAAGGGTTTTCCTAGGATTTTTTTATTGTTGTTGAATGAAAAGGCTGATTAAACTGTCAGAGGCTAATCGCCTTTTTGATCTGCTTACCGAGAAGTCTGGCTTCTTGCAAATGCAAGGTTATGAAAACTGAAGAAAATAAGCATGTACTCGTGGGAGAGTCTTCTAGGTTTATTCAAGGAGGAACAACAGGTGAGCGTAATAGTGAGCTTATTACCATTGGCGCACATTAACCGAATAACTTCTACAGCCAGTGCTTGTCTGGCGAATAAAAAATTAGTTTAAATTTATCTCAACA